>NC_140215.1:4407500-4655000 GCF_951802725.1 Rutilus rutilus
GTGAAATTACAAAACAAAATGCATATAAACGTATGATTGCCTGATATACAACCACTGATAAACATAATGGGTTTTAATGAGAAAAAAAAAATATATATACGAGTGCGGATTAGAACCCACAACCTCTTACACGCTTGGCAATAGTTCTACCACTGGACCATTTCAGCAAACACAATTTTTTAAAGGATTTACCAATACCAACATATATCAAACCTCATTAAACGACAAATTAAACCCATGTACTATTTCAATCGATTGATGGACATGTTATTGTACATACATCTATTTATGATTTAGCATTCATAACCCCCCCCCCCCCCCCCCCCCCGTAAAAAAAAAAAAAAAAAACGTCCCACCCACTTTTTAAAACAAAGTTACGCCACTGGTGTGGTGATACTTACATTTTGGGATAATCTCTCTTTAAAATATTTAATTTATCTATAAAAAAGGGTTTCATATATTAATCCAATCATGTGGTGATACATGTTTTGGATAATAAATTTGGATAATTTAAATTTCATATATTTGATTAATACATACAAAGTTTATATATTAATACAATAATACATATTTTGGGAAGAATTATATTTAGCATATTTAATTAATCTATAAAAAAAGTAATATGTACTTTTGGAAAAATATATTTGGGGATAATTACATTAAATTAATCTATAAAAAAGGGTTTTATATATTAATACAATTGTGTGGTCATACATATTTGGGGATCATTTATCTTTTATATGTTTAACTAGTACTTAGAAATGTTTATATATTAATACAATAATACATATTTTGAGAAAATCTATATTTATTTAATCTACATAAAAGGTAATATATTTTTGGTAAAACATATTTTGAGATAATCTATATTTAATTAATCTATAAAAAGGGTTTTATACATTTACATAATTTTGTGGTGATGTATATTTTAGGATAATTTATATTTCACATATTTAATTAATACATAAAATGTATATACATATATATTAATACATATTTTGGGAAATCTATATTTAGTATATTTATTTCATCTATAAAAAAGGTAATATATTTTTATATACATTTTTCTATATTTATTTTTCTATATATATTTATTTGTCTATATTTAATCAATCTATCTTTTTTTTTGTATATTTATACAATTGTGCGATAATATATATATTTAATTAATCCATAATTTTTTTTATAAATTAATACAATCATGTGGTAATACATATTTTGGGGAAAATGTATATTTCATATCATTAATTAATTAATCTATAAAAAAGGTTTATATATTATATAAAAAGGTTTATATATATTTTTATTTTTTTTCTATATTTTTATTATATAAATTTGATAAAACAGTTCTGACGTACACCTGTGAAGCGCATCAATCGATTTTTATATTAATGCAGCAAGTTGCAATGTTGCTTAGCAACTGTAAACAGTTAACTTGACAACAAGTTCCGCATCTCGACTAGTGATGGGACACAAATCTACCTGGTTATTAACGCAAAACCTCTACCAGTTGACACATTTCTACAGCGTCTCAGCCAGCGCTTCCCCCGATACACTGCAGGTCAAAGAGGCGAGCGCTCAAGGAAGTTGACCTCAGATTTCCCATCAGGCCAGGCGTGACACATCAGAACAGAAACAGGGCACGAGTCATGCTTTCGCTTCGAAATGCACCAACCTGCGTCCACCGGCGCGTTACTCTCCTCCCTCTCACCACGACACTTCTCTCAGAGGAGCCTTTCAGAGCCAGATGAGATGTGCTGAATGATGGCCCTCCATTTCTCTCGGAGACACGACAGAGGAGACCGGGGCGAGAGAGGTAAAGAGAGGTGCACTCCCGGTCTCCACTGCTGTCTAAAACAGACCGAACACTCGCTCTCATTCGCTCCAAACACACAAAGACTCATTAGCTGAGGACTGGAGACTGTGCACAGCGACGCCTGCCTGCCTGAGAGATCACATGGGTGGAAGAGAGAGAGAGAGAGAGAGAGAGAGAGAGCGGTGCCTGTGTGTTCCTGCTGTCTGCAGATATTTTTACCATCATGAGAGAGAGGGAGGGAGGGCGAGAGAGAGGGAAAACAGACAGCGGAGAGACAGTCGATAGCCGGCACAGCACCATAATCTGTAGAGGTGAGCGAGGGCACCCACAAATGAGCCAGAAACAGTGATAGAAACAGTCAAACGCACACGCTCGGGCTCAGTGGGATTTGTGCTAATGAACTTGGGCTGCACTTGTGCTTCATAAATACTCCGTTCAAGGCGGGTGATGAGACTCGCAAGCAATCTCACATACAAACACACTAAACGTTACATCTGGATGGTAACTGAATATATGCAATGTGATTGTAAAATGTTTATAAGTGACGTTTAAAATGATGCAAAGCTGAGCTCTTCAGTGTCACATGATCCTTCAGAAATCATTCTGATATGCTGATTTGATGCTCAAGAAACATTTCGTATTATTATCAATGAAGAAAAAAGTCGTGCTGCTTCATATATTTGTGGAAACCGTGATACGTTTTTCTTAAGGGTGGCTTTGAATGTGGCTCATCCAATCAAACTTGAGAATAGGAACTATCTGTTAGATGCCACGCGTTTCCATTACAGATTTGCGCAAAACTTTTGCGATTTTTTTTTTCTAAATGTCGACAAAAAACTATTGCGAATTGACGGCGTTTCCGTTAACTGATGTTATGCGACTAAAACTCCATTTTTCCTCTCGTGATAAGTAAAATCATTCCAAAAACCATGGCGACGGACGTTGGTAGGTTTATGTACTATATCCCAGCCACTGCACTAGCCATTATTATTAATCGAAGGAGATGTATGTGTTTTCCAAGCATTGTGAGGAACGACCCGTTATTATACTTGTGAGCGGCACATATGAGGTGTTTCTGGGTGTTTCTCCCTCATTTCGGCTTCGAGGTCTTGATTGTGGCATTTATTTGAGGTTTAGAATCCAGTATTCCTGTAATTCTTTTGTCTTTTATGAATTTAATAAAGAACTATGTCTCGTATTCTGTCCAAACACACCACGTCATCTATGTCAGGTGACTGTAAATGCGCAAAAAACTGTTTCCATTGCAGTTTTGCGAAATATTTCTTTTTCGAATTGACTGAAAAACCACCTCATGCGAGCGGAAAAACTTTTTTTTTGCGATAAATGGGAGTTTTTGCGAAATTGAAGTGTTTCCATTGGGCGTATTTTCAATTCTCAATTTCAATTTGCGCAATTTGAAGGGTAATGGAAACGCAGCTAATGTTGCCTTGGCTTTTGGCTTGCTTAGTTGGGGACGTTTAATATTCAACAATATTAAGGTGGACGATGATGCAAGTTTCTTCTAGAAACAAACTTTTATTGTATTATTTTCATCTTACCACTGTGAAGCTGCTTTGATACAATCTGTATTGTAAAAAGCGCTATATAAATAAAGGTGACTTGACTTGACTTGTTAGACTAATCAAATGAGATGAAGTAGGTTTTAATTGATTTACTGGATTATCCAGAAATCACCACGTGATTAATATGCAAACTATTTTCCATAGAATTTCAGACAAAAAAACATATATGTTGTTGTGAGATATAATTATGAGTATAATAACTCATGGAGTCATATACGATTTTGCTCGTTAAATTAAACAATATAAGTCTAGATTTTACTGGTGATTTAAATGATGTAATATTGAGGATATCATGATGTTTTTTTTATTCAGCCATGAAGTTTTGACTAACTCTCTGAAAAGTTCTTGTCCGATGACTTTAAAAAAAGAATTTTAATAGCATCTCTGATTTAAACATCAGTAGCAAAAACAGTGTTAGATCTGGTATGTTTGATTCATTTCTCTGTATCATTTAAATGAATCGATTCCAAACTCTGATTCAGTGATTCATTTGTGCCATCACAGAATGTTCACAGACATCCTTGTGTGGCATTTTACACACACACATATATATATATATATTTTTTTTTTTTTGTAAACAATATATGCAACATTATTAATTTATACTAATAAATATGCATACTATTATTTATTTACTTTTAATGATTTATTTATCTATATCGGTCCATACTGATAAAAAATGATTAAATATCATTCTTTCTTGTGTTCATAAATTATGCAGTATTGAGAATATCATGATGTTTTTTTTATTCAGCCATGAAGTTTTGACTAATTCTGTGAAACTTTCTTGTCTGATAACTTTTAAAAATGAATTTTAATAGCCTCTCTGATTTAAACTTCAGTAGCAAAAACAGTTTTAGAGCTGGTATACGTTTGATTCATTTATCTGAATCTGTTCAATGAATCCATTCAATGATTCAACTCTGATTCAGTGATTCACTTGTGCCATGTTCACCGGCATCCTTGAGTGGCATTTTTCACATATTAAAATGTTTTTTTTGTAAACATTATTAATTTATACGATTAAATATTCATACTATTTATTTACTGTTTATCATTTATTTACATCGGTCCACATAAATGAAAATGATTAAATATCATTCTTTCTTGTGTTCATTTATTGCAAAACAAGTATTTTTTTAATTGTATTTTACAATATTTTAACGATTTTGAATCTACTTGAGAACGATAGCGGCTTGGTTGAAGTTCTTCAGAATTAATCATTTTAGTTATCTCTGCAGATTTCTTGAACATCATCAAACATGGCAGTATTATCAATACGGCTACATCACCCAGCCCTCCACATGATCAGTAAATAAAGCAGATATCTGGATTAAGAGTGCACTTAAATTAGTCTTGAAAGCTCCTGGGAGTAGAGCTGTGGAGTTATCATTAATGTCAACATTACAGTTCTTGCTTCAGGAAATCCTTCCACTCGATGTCACATAAACGGCACAGAAACACAAACAGAGTGGGTGGTCTTCCAGCTATTAGAGCCTGAATAAATGCTGTGTCAAAACACTTTGATTATTGCTTGCGGCGTTGTGTGACGGCCACTGCAGTGAGACCGGTGCGGGACGACTTGTCCTCTGCTCACCGAGGCGTTCGGACCTCCAGTAATTACGACAAAATCTCTGCTTATTAGACTCTCTCAACTAATAAGTAAAGTCCAGCAATTAAAAATGTGGCAAATAGTATGTCAATATATGTCTCCGCAACCGAAAGGATGATTCCTTCTCTAATTATTAATTTTTTTTTAGCCCATCTAATTCCTGCCAGTTATACTGTATTCCCATTTGCTTAAAACAAGGATAGACCTATTCAACAAATCCTTCAAATAAAAGATATTTAAGCACTGATCGCTCATTTTAAAGTGCTTAATCCCACCTATAACGGATTTCATAGTGTGTTTTAAACCATTTATGAGAGTTTTTAGTGGAAAGGCAGCTGGCTTCAGGAGGAAAATGCTTGTATGTGTGTTTTGGATTTAATAAAGGTTTAAATCGGAGCTCTGGCTGTGTTTCTGGACGCAGACGGATTTATCCTGGACCAGGTTTTCTTTTGGAAAACGTCTTGAGGGACAGCATAGACAGCATCTATGTTATGATCTGAATTGTGGAAAACTAAACATTAAAAGCCTTTTGTAAAAGCAGACGCTTTTATCCAAAGCGACTTACAAATGTAGCTCATTTGTAAGTGACAGTAGCACACTATTGCTCCCTTCCTATCTACTGAAAATTACTCAATACGTTTCTTTCCATATAAAATGTTTATCCCGACTCGAATCTATGGCCTTGCGGGTCTGGGACCCATTAGAGAGCAGATCAGACAGTCATGAATGGCTCAGCACTTGATTTGACCAGAAAAATCGAATTATTTCCTCTCGTTTCCTCTTCATCTTGGAATGCTGCCTATTGTGTAACAGTCATATCTAATTTGCATTCCCTCTCTTTCTTGTGGGATATCATACCAGGAGCTCCATTATGTAAAGATGCAAAACATATGACTGGCAGTCCACGCGCACACACACACACACACACACACACACACACACACACACACACACACACACACACACACACACACACACACACACACACACTGAGGCTCTGTTCCAAAACCTAGTGAGCTGCCTATGGGTTGCATTTTAAGTGCTCTTAAAGGGTAATTCTCGGCAAAATGCAACCTAGGGTCTTTTTGTTAATCTACCCGAGGCAAACTTTCGTGTAAAAGCATAATTAGAATGGAAACGCCTCTTTTAAGTTTGACCGTATTTTCGGTTTCGGTCAAATTGCCTTTTGAATGGGAGTGCTTGGGGTATTTCTATGATCGCATCAAAAATTTCTATTTTTAAAACACTAAGAAGGCTCGACACAACATGAAACTGTGCTGGAAGTGTCACCAGGGGCTCTACACATGAACTCCAGCATTGAGAACATTGTTTGTGTACACAGAGTTTACTAAAAAGAAAAGATTTTGATCAACTCACTGTCTCTGTGTCCGCCGGCATTTTGACAGTCAAAACTAGTCGATCTCCGAATGCGACGTAACAGGGAGGAGAGGAAAGATGGAAAGCTCCTAAAGCTTAGTTCCATATAAATTCACAGATAATTTGTTGTTTTGTCGTTAGTGAAAATCAATATTGACCTTGTATTTGATAAAGGATCCTCATATAAGAAGCAACACTAAAATTCAGAGTCAGTTCATTCGCATTCAGAGATCGACTATATTTGACTGTCGAAATGCCGGCAAACACAGTTACAGTCAGTGAGTTGATCAAAATCTTTCTTTTTAGTAAACTGTGTACACAAACAGTGTTCTCAATGCTGGAGTTCATGTGTAGAGCCCCTGGTGACACTTCCAGCACAGTTTCATGTTGTGTCGAGCCTTCTTAGTGTTTTAAAAATAGCGATTTTTGATGCTATCATAGTCGTGACCCAAGCACTCCCATTCAAAAAGCATTTTGACCGAAAACGAAAATACGTTCAAACTTAAAAGAGGCGTTTCCATTCTAATTATGCTTTTAAACGAAAGTTTGCCTCGGGTAGATTAACAAAAAGACACTAAGTTGCACTTTGGCGAAAGTTGTTCTGAAAAGCATGATTTTGTTGACTTTTAATATACTTTCTTAAGCATGTGGGCTATCCTTTGTGCAGAAGTCAGTAATGCATTTATCATTTAGCAATGCTAACTGAAAACTACATTCTATGACAACAACAGTAGTATTTGTGAAATTATAGTTGGTTTTCTCCTCCGCCATTGACGCTCACTGTGAGAAATGCTGCCAGCACCAGTATAGATCCGGCAGAAACAAGCGGAGGGATACAAATTGTGAAATGGTTTCTCTGTAATATTAGCAGAATTTCACATTGTTGGAAAAGGCTCTCAGCCAATCAGATTCGAGATCAAGAACTAACTGTTGTTAATGCATTTCTTATTGCTGTTTTTCATAAGAAGTCAAAACCTTAATTGTATGACCTGTTTTGTACTGTTTTGTAACTTTGCATAATGATAGTTATTTGTATGTTACTGCCATGTATCACTAGGTTTTGTAACAGACCGTGACTGTATTGCTTGAACAGATATATTCACGTCCTATTCTGTGATTTTGTGCATATGAGAATATAGAGAATTGTAATATATTGCGCTTTGATGCATAGACATTTTCTGACTATATTCAGGCCATATGCAAATGAGGAGTCTGGTTCCAAATCAAATCATTGGCTGTGTGACGGCGGCATGCAAAAAAAATGGAAGACCGAAGCCAAAAAAAGTCATTATTTCTGCTGCCTGAGGAGTTTAAATGCGCTTTGTAATAACTGGATGGCTTTTAGCACGCTATTTTCTAGTGGAAGTGTTGCTGATAAACTTCCACGGAAGAACAATAACCCGAGTCCTGACTGACAGGATGAAAGAAACACATCATATGTCATTCTCAAACAACTACTCGTTCAGAGCCTATAGCAATGACTCAGCTGCAGTGATTAAAGTTCACGAGCGCTTTACAAATAATGTCGTTTCTTGGCTCCGCTTGAACTCGGAGAACAGAACCAATAGTCTGTCACTGAGAGGTCTGTGGAGACACAACTAGTGTCTTCATACAATGACCGATTGAAAGGTGACACGTCTCTGCCTCGAGGGTGTGGAGGATGTAACCTTTGAATGTTTCTCTTGGATGTTGGGCTTTTGAATCTCCACACCCTCATTCTCTATCTGTGCTTCCCTTCTGAATGTTTTATGGGATGTTAGCAGTTCTGATGCCTGTCATTAGCACCAAACTAACCTCTGCCTGCCCTTAGGCCTGGGAAAATCAGCACACTGAGTCATACATGGCAGTCCAACATGATCTCCCCCCCCTCTAACCCTGCAGCTAACTAACACTAACCGATTGCTGGAAGACGATCTTATGTAAATCATACCCATAATTGGACACAAAGGGGGTGAATTCATTCATTTCCATTTTTACAATGCGTTATGTACATATGAAATTGGATCCATGTTCAAAGTCAGCATGACATCAAAATCAACGCTATTTACTGTAACTCTTTATTTTGATAGTTCTGCTAACTATAAGTAACTTTGCAACTACATGTCAACTAACTCTCATTAGAGTATCATTAAATCAACGATTGTATCTTGAATAGTTCTATAGTTTATTGTGTATTGAATTGTTCTATAGTTCTACACATTTTGAATGCAATTACATCAGAAGTAACTGTGATTATTAAATTACAGAAAAATAAGAGTAATCCCTTACTATGCCTTTTCAATTACTGTAATTTATTATTTGATAACGCATTACACCCAATACTTGCTTATGTTGCAGTAATGTGGTGTTTTGCTACATTGAAGGGTTTTTGGGACACAGAAGCAGGCGTCAGATCAGTGCATGACAGGCGAGTCAGAGTGACTCTCTCTCTCTCTCTCTTTCTGTCTCTCTCTCTCTCTCTTTCTCTGTCTCTTACTGCAGCCTGCCGAGGGGGAAAGCCAGGGCAACCGCAAAGTACAGTGAGCACACAGTCTCACTGGAGCCAGAGAGAGAGAGGGAGAGAGAGAGAGAGGGAGAGAGAGGGGGAGGGAGGAGGAGTGCAGAGAGAATGAGCACAAAGGCTCTGTTCCAAAACATAGTGAGATGACACTTAAAGCGTTTGCTTTGTATTGTTGCAATGTCGATAGTATATGTAAATGAACAATGTGTTCTCCTGCATCCAGATCGTCATCAGAAGTCCACCAGATGACATGAAATACATCATTTGCATCATTCAGTGGACTTTTGACAGCTTAAAAGCTCATTAAAACTAGAACTTCTGCATTTTTGTATTTCCAACCATAGACAATCAGATTGAAACAAAATCAAAAGTGGATTATGGACAATAAAGTGTTTTTCCACAGCCACAGAATAGGGCGACACTTTTTTCGATAGTCGACTTTAGACATTCAACTAAGTGATTTTGCAACTACGTCAACTTATTCTACCAACCCTAACCTAAGTCTACTAGTTAGTTGACATGTAGTCGCAAAGTTACTGTAGAATGTCTAAAGTGGACTATAGAAATAAATTAATAAATAAATAATCCTGTATCTAGTAATGTCAATACGGTACACTATTTTATTTTTTTGTCATGTGATGTAAAATTGAACATGCTGCATAACCGAGCAAGCTGAGGGAATAATCAAACACGTTTTCCTAAAATGTCTCTGTTGTTGCAAAGATGAGTCTGAATAATTTTAGTGAATCATGTTCTTGTCACCATTATGTTCTGTTAGTGTCATCATCATGGACTTTTAGTTTCATTCTCATCATGCGTTCCTTTGTTCAGTTTTCCCACTGCTCATTTGTGTTCATTGGTTTCACCTGTGTCCTATTAATTATCCTCATTTTTGTTTGCTTTATAAGCAGTGTTCGAATTATACCGTGAGCTTCGGGGGGGTACAGCTATTTCGACTGGTGACGTCACTCTCCATTTTATATAGGCTTACACACATGAGAACCACTAATCTATATGCGAAATTCCCTGAATATTAGTGCAGATTCCCTCTTGTTAAGACATTAAGAATGAAATTGCACAAAACGCCTTTAACATTTTGTTAAATATATCAGCACTTATACCTTAATTACCCGTCTCTTAATTGTTATATGTCCTCCTTACTGTTCTTTTACCACCAAAAAAATGCCTGATGTCTGTCACTGTCCCTTTTCTCTTACTCATCATAGTTAAATGAAATTAATTTCAAGTTTAAGGTGGTTGTATGTAAGTGACTTCCCTCGCGTCAATGTTTTGGGTCATGTGTTAATGTCAAACATTAAAATTCATAACGATCTTTTAATAATTGTTTCACTTGCTGTAGTGGTGTATGTTCGGGAGTGAAGAAATCGCGCGCCACTGTATGTTGTTCGGGACGGGAGTGAAGACCTATATACAGATAGACTAGCTAGGCTAACATTATATTTTATTAATTTTATTTTAAAAACTATTATATTCATCCCTTTTGGGAGGGTCCAAGTCTCATCTAGGGGGGTCGGACCCCCCCAATACCCCCCATACTTCGAACCCTGTTTGTAAGTTGATCCCTCACATTCATTCTCTGTTCGGTCTACATTGCATTTAGTGTGTGTTGCCCTTCCTGTTTGTTTATTCTTTGTATAATCGTCATTAAACTTTGTGTTGGAATTATACTCATCACCTTCGTCTACCGTCCTGCAACGACCCGGGACGGTTCTGAAGGTGTAAACAAACTACAGTAGTTTAAATGAATGATTCACTGATTAAATTGTCATCCTTTTTGGTATAACTAATATTTAGGAGCCGTTTACTCTGTTTTAAACTAAAAACCGGAAAACGTTTTATGCCTTTTACACGACAACAGTGTTTTGGGACCTGAAAACGCGAATCTTTGAAAACGGGTTTCAAAGTGCAAGTTTTTGAAAACAATACAGTAATCGTCTCCGTGTAAACTACAAAAACGCGAATTTGTGAAAACGGAGACATTATGCGTATTACGTGTTCAGTCTAATAGGCGCGTAGTGTTTCTTTACAAAGTGACATCGCCAACTACTGGCCTGGCACCAGAATACAGCGTTTCTAGTCGTTTTCTCGGATCCGTGTGAACTTGGATCACACGAAAAACGCAAAGGAGACACTTTTTCTACATCTAAAATACATTGTTGTTGTGTAAATGTGCACTTGGTTAAATCCTACAGGTTGTCACTATGCGTCTGACTCAGTAATATAAAATCAGGATGTTTTCTAGTTTAAATACTATTACATTATTTACATTCTCATTGTTTGTGTGCCTTGATACTGCTGATTGTGACATTCCCACCTTACGTTTCATATGATCAGCTCCTGTTTACCTTTTATTAAAAGGGCATCTTGACTGTTAGTTTAACTGTAAATTATGAGAAGAGCCAGTAGCTTCCCCAAAACACTGCAAAGGTTGTGTTTAACCTTATAAATCATGTGTGACGCTGAGCCGTAAAGAGCAACCTTGAGAGCGCCGGGCTCATCTGAAGCCCCACAGACAGGAACTGTAGCCTGGAATAATTATATATCTGAAGCTGATGTCATTCTGCCGATGTGTGTGGCTAAGTAAACATAAACGCAGCCTTGATATATTCCATACTCCACATTGATGTTAGGAAGAGTCACAGGCCTCCGAATCCACAGCATGAAAATGCCAAAAGAAGAAGAATATGCTTGTAAAAGGTCACGTGCAGCATTCATAAAGCAGATGCACTCGAGGCGCTGCTGTTATGCTGTGGATTATACAGTGATGTTTACCGTGGTGTCCCTGAGGGACCCTTGTTGTCTATGCAAAGAGATCTGTTTAAATTAAAGACGTGTACTGAAATTTTCATTTCAGTTCTTGGAATGTGTTTGGATTTACTATAAACTCTGAATAAACATAAATCAGGATTAGACACTTTGTATAAAATGCAAATCGATGCTCTCAACTTGGAACGGCATTACTGATTATAAAACCTGTCATGTATGGGTTGTATTTCACCTCAAAAACAAATGCATACTGTATATGTATAATCTTTCGTTTGTTTTTGAGGTGAAATACAAAATTAGTATTTCATGTGTGTATTGTGGATTATATTCTAATACATAATCTGTAATATGTTTTTGAAAGAATTTCTTCTGCTCACCGAGGCTGCATTTATTTGGTCAAAAAAAAAAAAAAAAATGCAGTGAAAACATTATTACAATTTAAAAGACCTGTTTTATATTCTAATACATTTTCAAATGTAATCGTGAGATCTTTTTTTTTTTTTTCAGGATTCTTTGATGAATAGAAAGTTCAAAAGAACAAAATGTAGTTGAAATAGAAAGTTGTAACATTATAAATATCTTTACTGTCACTTTTAAAAGTTTTTTTTTTTAAATATTATATTTAAGAAAATGAAAAGGCCTATTTTTAACACCATTAAGACATTTTTGCATTGTGATATTATTTTTATACAATTCTTGTAACCAAAATCCATGGAATTCTAATTATTGTAATGCCATAAACAAATAAAGCAAAAACAATGTTAATATCAAACATATTTATACATCGTAGTAGTACACTCTAAAAAAATACTGGGTTGTTTCAACCCAACTTTGGGTCAAATATGGACAAACCCAGCCATATACATTTTTTAAATAAAATTTTTAATCCAACGTTTGGGTTTGTCCATATTTGACCCAAAATTGGGTTAAAACAACCCAGCATTTTTTAGAGTGACTTGTTGCACCTTTAATTTGTTGATTTAATTTTTTAATTATTTATTTATTTGTTTTGTGTGTTTGTTTATTTGTTACAATGCAAATATTCTTAATATCGTCACTTACACTTTCACACGTCATTTAATATTCCTCAAATAGGCACCAATATTTATATTTATATAAAAAAGAAAATAAATAAATATATATAAATATATATATATATTTATGTCTAAATAAAATGTGACCTGGAAATGTTTTTGTGAGATTCACTCATTGCTAGTGAATTATTACATTAATGCGGCCACGAACACACTGTAAAGTTTCAGGAGTGACAACATTTAAATATGGATGTGAATCCCATAAAAAAAAAAAGATAGTTTTGTGTGTGTACGGAACAGAACTCACTCTCGAAATTGCGATGTCTGACACTGGTTTAACTTGTCAGCTCAGAAAGCCATTTTATGAACTTGATAAAGTAGGCAGGTGCAAGTCACAATATTTTTTTTTTTTTTTTTTTGCAAGATCTGGCAACACTAATGAGTGTAAATGTACCTCGTTCACTGTGATTTCTTGCATCACGCATTAAAGAAGAAGACACACAACTCTGATATGAGCTTAAATATGTCATTATCAACTAGATGTTCAGTTCAATTCCGTACATACACACTGCGTGGAGTTTCTGCAAATGCGGTTTCACCACCTGAATTTTTCAGAAGTTTATTCGGTTGTAGAAGTCAAGTCAAGTCACCTTCATTTATATAGCGCTTTTAACAATTCAGATTGTTTCAAAGCAGCTTTAGGCTACAGTGATAACAGGAAGTTAAAGTAACAGAGATAGTTTTGGTTTTACAGCAGCTCTAGGATAAAGTTACTGTCCAGCTGAAGTACGTTTTTTGATTGATTCACTTCCGTTGTAAAAATCATTATTAATTTAGGGGCCGCTTACACAACACCGTTTTAACTGAAAACAGAAAACTTTTAATGCGTTCTGTCCGTTCATTTGCACGACAGCGGTGTTTGGTGGCAGTGATCACTCCCGTAAATGATTGAACTGTGTGTCTAAAGGTGAATTGAAAATCGAATTTAGCGGCAGTGACGTGGCCTAGCTAATGCGACGAGTAGACTTAGCATGATGAATCATATGGTGTGACTGGCATTTATTAACCTTTGTTCAAACATGACACACTCTCTTATAGTAACGTGGAGGGAAAAGATGAATTGTGAGATGCTTTAGAGGCAAAATCAATTCAATGTCATGCACAGATTGAACAGACCTAACATATGCGACAGTAAATTTGGTGCATAGTTAAAATGATATACACAACACATTTGATACGCAATATAATGGGACATAACCTACACTCTTGTGATAATTACAGTCTATTTCCCTATTTTACTGCACTGACTATTGCGCTATTATGTCTTTAGATCCACTTGCACTGAAGCATCAGTGATTCAGAGACTTACAATAGTGCAATTCCAAAATAATGCACACTGATGCAAGTCTTGATTTTTGTGTTGTGAAGATCATTTGGGTTGAGCAGCTGCCGTTAAAAGATAGTTTACTGACTAAACTGTAAAAGCACAGATGCTTTCTTGAAAAGACAAGTGAGTCTCCGTTTGTGGTGGACTTGAGAGTTTTTTGGAGGACAACAAGCAAGAAAGCAGAACACAATTAGAAACAAAGGAGCCCATTTAAATAGACGCTCTACTACATTTGGTGCTTTATGGAAATGAGGCTTCATTCCCTCTTTGTACATTTGTTAACTTGCTGTTGCCCGAGGCAGTAGACATCCACACACACACACACACACACTCGAACGAAGGAAGATATCTGGCTGGTGTTCAGTACCCCGCACACGGAGCAGACTGCTGCAACTCGCATTGATCTTCTCATCCTCCCCAGAACAACGCCGGAAAAACACACTGTTCTTCCATCAGTCTGCAAGTGCAAACTGAAGCTGTGAACCAAAATGGCGAGCATATGGAGTCTGATCCAGGATCTGTGCTTGAACTCGTTATTTTCTGTGTTAAATTCTGCTGCTATAAGCCAATGTGCTGTAAAATGGCATTGTGCAGGTTTATTTCCAATGGTGCCGTATTGTGTGATTTGAACATGTACTAATTTCATATCTACAAGTTTATATTGGTTTGTTAGGTGAATTTTGTTGGTTTTAATAGCATATAGATATATTTTGTTGATGTTTTACATCTCAAAAATCTGCAATTTTAACAGGGTTCACTCTTAAAAATAAAGGTTCTTTACTGGCATTGATGGTTCCCGAATAAGTTGGCAAAACTCAAACAAATTTGAGGTAATTCATTTTTAAGTTAAGTAATTCAAAGTTTTGGCAGTAAATGGCAGATTTTTATGTTGTACTTGTACATTTTAATTGCTCTTAACTTGAAAAATAAGTAAGCTAATTTATACATTTAACTTAAAATGATCATGTAATTTGATAGCATTAGTATAGCATAGCAATTGCTGAATGAGTACAGCAAATTAGAGCAATTAACTGATACCTGTTCTCATACGTCACCATACCCCCCCCCCCCCCCCCCCCCCAAAAAAGGAAAGAAAATCCCACATAACCGATTAGCACAACATTAAACACTGCTAAATCTCCCACTTAACACTATTTTGCTATAAAAAACAAAACAAAACAAAAAACATTAAATAACACTTAATTTTAGTATTTTCTCTCCCTTTCGAGTGTCATGGCAAAGCATGCTGGGAAACAGAAATCCCAGCCCACATTCTGTTAAATATAAGTTTTTCTAAATTAAAAGAAACAGTAAAACTCAAAACAAAGAAACAATTCAGATTACTTACGATGTGTCAGTTTGGTGAACTCAAAAGAAAAAGAAAGTTCTAATTACTCATAAAAGTTAATTTGATTGAAATAATTTGTTACATTTAAGTAATTATTCTGAGCATTAGGGTTTACAGACCTTTAACATCCACAGAACTTTTGCAATGAACAAATATCTTTATAGTGTAAAAAGGTTCTTGAGATTGTTATAATGTTCTTCATACTAAGAAGAAAATGGTTCTTTTAAGAACTGTTCACTGAAAGGTTCTGTTGCATCAATGTGAAAATCCCTTCATTTCACACCTGTTAAATTTACTTTAAAAAGTGTGTGCAAAAACTTTTGTTTTTATGTAAAAATTATGTACATTTTGCTAGTTTTTTTCTTTCTTTCAGTGCAAGAAGTTACCAGGACATTTTGAAAGTCCAGTCACTTTTTGATTGGACTAAAACCTGCATATGAGTGCAGGATGATGTCATTCAATATTTTGGTCAGTAAAAAAATTGTGTGATTTGCATTTTTGCATGCTAATAAGTTTGTTTTGTCACCCTTTAGCAAAATGTTAGCAGATGACCTGAACTGTAAGTTTCAAAACTCCAATTTTGATTTCATGACAACATTAAGAGATCGACAAAATAACTGGATATTAGATTGTGAGGTAAGATCTGTATTTTTATTTTTTTTTTTTTAAGAAATCGAATGGTTTAAATATATGAAGCGATCCATTTCAGGCATTCAGACTAGGTTGAACATTCCAGAATGATGCTGAAATAAGCGTTATTTAATACATTTATTTTTGATAATGACTGACCATGTTATATACTCATACCCTATTTATTTATTTATTTTTCAGACACTGCTGGGAAGTGAAATTTATGAAGCACCTTCATCCTTGAAGATCTGAAGGATGATGGGAGTCCAGTACTTAAAGGTTGAGATCCACTAGTCTAGACAGGTCAAATTCAATAAGCACATTTTTTCACATGCTGAAAATGGCAGAAGAGTGAAAGGAAGGAACTGATTGGAAATGTACACAAACTCAGGGCAGGTCTGATTTCCTCACTCGGGCTGTAATTCGATCTCACAGAGATGCAGAGAAGGAGTTTGAACTTTGCAGCTCCGCTGATCTGCTCTGCTCGAGAGCTCATTCCAATCACGTACGTCTGTGGCATAATCAGGTACTTTCACCCTCATGTCAATCACAATGCACACCTGAATTATTCATTAAACTATATTTTATTTATGTCAGTATTTCCCCTATGCCACCGAAAAAAGTAGGAGGAAGCCGAGCTCTCTGACAGACAGAGATGCACAGAACCTTGCAAAGAAGCGATGCTTTCATCTTTAATACAAGCGCTGGGAGGCTGAGGGTGTCGGGGGTACACACACACACACACACACACACACACACACACACACACACACACACGCACACACACAAACGCAGTCTCATTATTCATTCACTTTCTTGAATAGATCATCTGGTATTTTCATATGTAAAATGCTTCAGTGTGATGTCTGGAAGGATCTATCAAGCAACTCTTGTTTATGTCTGTGGAACAAAAGAAATGTTCCCATTCATGACGCACGGAAACACTAACATTTTGTTTTGTCTCCCTTCAAAAGAAAAACCCAAGCGAAATTAGAGAGGTGTATTCAAACCTTTTAATGTTGAGGACATACACATATAGTTAGTTTGACTATAGAATGTGGTTTTCACTCTTATTATTTCACTCTCATGGTTTTCCCGTAACTATATTTAGCACATTTAGGACTGACAAACATATTCCGTTGGTGTGTGAAGTCGAACAGCCATTGACCACCTCAGACCAGTGCTGTTATCGTTAACCAAAACTAAAACTATTAAGTTGAAGTTGTAAATTTAAACAAACGCTAACTGAAATGACAATTGTGAATTGTGAGATGCAAAGTCACAATTGCGTGATATAAATTCAGAATTGTGTGATATAAAGTCAGAATTGAATGATATAAAGTCAGAATTGAATGATATAAAGTCAGAATTGCATGATATAAAGTCAGAATTGCATGATATAAAGTCAGAATTGCGTGATATAAAGTCAGAATTGCGTGATATAAAGTCAGAATTGTGTGATATAAAGTCAGAATTGTGTGATATAAAGTCAGAATTGTATGATATAAAGTCAGAATTGTATGATATAAAGTCAGAATTGAATGATATAAAGTCAGAATTGCGTGATATAAAGTCAGAATTGTGTGATATAAAGTCAGAATAGTGTGATATAAAGTCAGAATTGAATGATATAAAGTCAGAATTGCATGATATAAAGTCAGAATTGAATTATATAAAGTCAGAATTGAATTATATAAAGTCAGAATTGCATGATATAAAGTCAGAATTGCATGATATAAAGTCAGAATTTAATGATATAAAGTCAGAATTGTGTGATATAAAGTCAGAATTGAATGATATACAGTCAGAACTGCGTGATATAAAGTCAGAATTTAATGATATAAAGTCAGAATTGCGTGATATAAAGTCAGAATTGTGTGATATAAAGTCAGAATTGAATTATATAAAGTCAGAATTGAATGATATAAAGTCAGAATTGCGTGATATAAAGTCAGAATTGAATGATATAAAGTCAGAATTGAATGATATAAAGTCAGAATTTAATTATATAAAGTCAGAATTGCGTGATATAAAGTCAGAATTGCGTGATATAAAGTCAGAATTGCGTGATATAAAGTCAGAATTTAATTATATAAAGTCAGAATTGTGTGATATAAAGTCAGAATTGTGTGATATAAAGTCGTAATTGCAAGAAATAAAGACAGAATTGCGTGATATAAACTTCTTTTTTATCTTGCAATTCTGACTTTATATCACGCAATTCTGAGATAAAAAGCAATTACCTTATTTATTTATTTTTATGTGGCGGCTTCCATAAGCTTCCATATAAGTCTTTTCTAACATTTACGTTAAAAAAATCATATGCATTTTGACCGATATACACAATTTTTCCACTTCAAAAGTTATTGGTTGTTAAATATCCAGTTTGCCGCCATCTAGTTAGTCTTTAAAAATAGCACGCAACAATGTAACAGGAAACAACATTGTTCAAAAGAAAAGTAACTAAATAACTGAATTTATTGTTGCTTGCATTAATTAATCTTTTTTTTAACTCAACACAATATTAGTCTCATAAAGCAGGTTGTTTGCCTTCACAGGTTATTGATGACTCATGAGTGGTTTAAATAGTTAGTGATGACTCATGAGTGGTTTAAATAGTTAGTGATGACTCATGAGTGGTTTAAATAGTTAGTGATGACTCATGAGTGGTTTAAATAGTTAGTAATGACTCATGAGTGCTTTAAATAGGCTATTATTGTGTCAAAAAGCACAAAAGAACTATATTCGGCTCTGCATATCTTTTATCGGACACAAAAACAATAGGCTATGGCTGCGTCCGAAATCGCATACTCTTTTGAGTAGGATTTTATTTTGAATAGGTAATTGATTCACGACCGCTAAACAAGTATGTTCTAGTATGAGTGTGTGTAGTATGAATGTAATCCGGGCTACTACATTCGCCATGTTGTCAGTATCACATGACCTACCAGCGTCACTTCACCTTCATTCACAAATCCTCTCCCGTGGCCTCATGGGATAGTAAAGTGTCCATCATAAGCACACTTCAGGATCTCGCCAGAAGTAGTTGGTAGTAAGTCATCCGGGGACTTTGCCTACTCTTTTATGAGTACTGTGAACTCAGACATACTTCTTTTGCCACATACTGTTTTTCGCCTACTAGTAGATGTTGAATTGTATGCGATTTCAGACGCAGCCTGTCTGTCCATCTCTACAGAAGATGAAAGGTCAGTGAATGTGCAATGTGAATCGGTTCTAATACTTGATTCGCAAGATGACATTTCCATTGGTAAGATAATAACTCCCATGAGTCTACCACATATGTTATACCACACGCCACACAATTACTATTCCGCATCTGTGTTGTAAGAGCTGTAACGGAGGCTTCTTCGCTGATTG
The DNA here is from genome assembly GCF_951802725.1 of Rutilus rutilus. Classification (NCBI taxonomy): domain Eukaryota; kingdom Metazoa; phylum Chordata; class Actinopteri; order Cypriniformes; family Leuciscidae; genus Rutilus; species Rutilus rutilus. The sequence goes on from NC_140215.1 coordinate 4,426,953, forward strand.
GCAGCTCCCTCACAGACAGAGTGCGCGCAGTCTAAAATTAGACGGGTGTCTGTGTGGGTTGAGACAGTGAGCGTGTGTCACACGAAGATGACTAGACCGTCATTCATGCCAGAGAACTGAACAACCCGACCAGTCAGAGTTTCCGGACAGCTGATCATCAACAAGCCCGCTTCATTGTTTACCACAGAAAAGCGCTCAAAGGAAGATTTACTCATGAGGGAGCTGCTCAATATTAATTAGAACTGTTACGGCAGCAGTTTCTTATCTGGGATATTAGGCAGATGCGCTGTTGCCTGGCTCCCTCCGAGTGAATAGAGATGTGGCATTTAGAGTGATGAGCGTAATGACGTTCCCTTTCTAGTGGCGGCTGTGTTTATGCCTGCAACCCGATTCTGTCAAACATCACAACCATTTCAAGCCATTACCTCACCGGATGATCCCGTGAGAGACACGCACGGTGTTTCGTTGCTTTCCAGACGTTTAATTGTGGATTTTCTTTTGAAGCTGTTGTTTATTTATTTGCTTGCTTACTTGTTGTGGGATAGATCTATCTATCTATCTATCTATAGATAGATAGATAGATAGATAGATAGATAGATAGATAGATAGATAGATAAGGATGGTCAGACAGAGATAGATAGATAGATAGATAGATAGATAGATAGATAGATAGATAGATACGGATGGTCAGACAGAGATAGATAGATAGATATATAGATAGATAGATATATAGATATATAGATACAGATGGTCAGATAGATAGATAGAGATAGATAGATAGATAGATAGATAGATAGATAGATAGATAGATAGATAGATATGGATGGTCAGACATAGATAGATAGATAGATAGATAGATAGATAGATAGATAGATAGATAGATAGATAGATAGATAGATAGATAGATAGATAGATAGATAGCCAACCTGCACCAATCACTATGGAAACCAATTTTAATATGAGTGGAAAAACTGTACAGCAAGACAGTTGCCATATGGTAATATCTGCGCTAGTGACAACCAAGCTGCAACAGTCAGTCCATCAGACATGAATGACTAACATGCTAATTGGCGCTGTCTGCCATAGCTGGACTGATGTGCCAGTGATGTTAAAACTGGCAGATAATTTGTTATAAATCATAATTAGCCATCAGTTGTTAGCAAAGAGTTGTTACAACTGTCTTCACTGCATCACAGTTTATGGTTTAGCGCTGATGTTTAGGACAGATCCAGACTGCCAGTGCTCCTGTTTGTCTATATCTGTGTGTCTGAGCATCAGCACTGGGTTGAGTGAGGATACATCATTCTTCTATCCGGTGAGAATAATTCTTCTTTAAGAGGACGTTCACTCTGTCTGCAGCAGTGGTATAGTATCTATCTATCTATCTATCTATCTATCTATCTATCTATCTATCTATCTATCTATCTATCTATCTATCTATCTATCTATCTATCTATCTGACCATCCGTATCTATCTATCTATCTATCTATCTATCTATCTATCTATCTATCTATCTATCTATCTATCTATCTATCTATCTATCTATCTATCTATCTATCTATCTATCTGACCATCCGTATCTATCTATCTATCTATCTATCTATCTATCTATCTATCTATCTATCTATCTATCTATCTATCTATCTGACCATCCGTATCTATCTATCTATCTATCTATCTATCTATCTATCTATCTATCTATCTATCTATCTATCTATCTGACCATCAGTATCTATCTATCTATCTATCTATCTATCTATCTATCTATCTGACCATCAGTATCTATCTATCTATTTATCTATCTGACCATCCGTATCTATCTATCTATCTATCTATCTATCTATCTATCTATCTATCTATCTATCTATCTATCTATCTATCTGACCATCAGTATCTATCTATCTATCTATCTATCTATCTGACCATCCGTATCCATCCATCCATCCATCCATCCATCCATCCATCCATCCATCCATCCATCCATCCATCCATCCATCCATCCATCCATCCATCCATCCATCCATCCATCCATCCATCCATCCATCCATGAAAATAACATTGACGATGTCATAAACTTCAAAGCATTTGTTTCACCTGGATCAATTATCCTCTCTTTTTCATCTCTCTTCTTCCATTTCTCTCTCACTCTTTGCTTTTTACAGCCAGCATGTATGTTGGGTAGCATTGAGTTAGTGCACAAATAAAGACATACTAAAGTAATTTCACATTCTGATCATTAGAACTGCACAATTAAAATGGATTATTAAACCACAAAGGGCTGTGATTTAATTAAGCAGTGTGTCCTGTATATCAAGCGTAGCGTCAATTCTGGCAGGTCACGTTAGTCAAGCTCGCATCAGCCGACTCTTGACACGTCTACCTATAGGATACGACGCCTATCACTGTATACATGTATAAGCTCCTTCAGTATTATCAGCAGATATCGTGTTTTTCAGGAGCGATTACCCTCCTCCCTCCCCAGCTCCTCTCGTCAGTCAGGATTTGGCATTCTGATTCCCCTTGAATCAGAATAAATTCTCGAATTATGTTATACATTAAAATATTTACAATGATATCTTTTGTTTTTATGTAAAAATTATGTACATTTTGCTAGTTTTTTTCTTTCTTTCAGTGCAAGAAGTTACAGGACATTTTGAAAGTCTAGTCACTTTTTGATTGGACTAAAACCTGCATATGAGTGCAGGATGATGTCATTCAATATTTTGGTCTGTTTTCCTGAAAGAAAGAAATTGTGTGATTTGCATTTTTGCATGCTAATAAGTTTTTGTCACCCTTTAGCAAAATGTTAGCAGAAAATATCTTGGTTCTGTTCTGTTTACCCTGAGGGGGGTTATTGCTGCTCTCCCTGCTCTTATTCACGCTATGGGTTTTTGTTTTTGCCCAGAACAGAGCCAATCCAAACTGTATGCTAATTGTCAATCATCCTTGACGATAGTGGTCCTGACTGAATTCACAGCACTCTGTTCTGTCTGTCAGCAAGACTAATGTGCTTTGAGAAGACAGTTTCATTTTATTTTCATATTTGTGCAATTTCTAATATTTTCAACAAGTTACTATGTAAATCTTCCTGAAAAAAGGAGAAATACATTTTTAAAAGCAACAGAAATATATATATATATATATATATATATATATATATATATATATATATATATTCATATTTTTATTAGTTATACAGTTAGCTGTATACATATATACACAGTGTATATATATATATATATATATATATATATATATATATATATATATATATATATATATATATATATATATATATATATATATATATATATATTTCAATTAGCATCAGGTTATTCATAACACAATGATAGCTGTTATTTCATATTTCACTTAGCAATTAGGGCATGTGCTATAAAACCCTGACCAGGCTGGTTTTTGAAATCAGAAGTACGATAATTAAAAGGCAGCGTAAGATTTATTAATGCATCTCTTTTATGCTTGAAAACAAAGGACAGCGTGTGTCGTGACATCCCCTGGGACGGCCTTCCAGACGTTGAGATACATGTCACACCTTTAATGATGATGGCCCTCAATGCTGCTCCATCGAATTTCAATGATGTATTTAGAGAGCTGTAATTAACTCAATGCAGATCGAGAGGTGACGGGACTCTCTAACTTCCTGTTTATAAAACCCTGAGTTCTGTTACCGCAGGATCTCACTGCAGTATAATTAACTAGAGTTTCACATTTTCAGACGGCATAGCTAAGGTGCTCTGGATGGTTGCCAGGGTGTTGCTATGAGGTTTCTGGGTGGTTGTTAGGTTGTTGCTAGGTCTGGTTGTTCCTTATTATTGCTCCAGGTCAATTCTTCTTTTACCATTCTATTTTTTAGCTAATCTGATTATTTCCATTATTTGATATTTGTCTCTCTGTCCTTCTTATGTTCTCCTGTTGTTTACTTTATAATTCTCAAATAGTGTTCTGTTGTATGTTGCTAAATTAATGCCACAAAAAATAATAAAAATATGTTTTATGTTTATTTTTTATTTCAATTAGATTGAATCATTTTATATGGGTTCTTTAAGTTATTGAAATCACCCCTTATACCCTCATTCACTATTCCGTACATTACTCCACTAATATAGTCCACTTGAAGGAGTGAATGAAAACGAGTGAATTCGGACACTAAGTGCGCCGGAAGGGCTTCTGCTTTTGCATAATTTGTGCTTGCTGTTTAATAATTATTTGAATCTTATTAAACTGGCAAGATGAAAAGATTTATCTTGAACTCTGTCATGGAAACTATGTATTTATTAATCAAGTAAAAATGAATTTATGCCTGTATGATATTACACTGTAGCCACATTGGACCAGTGGTTTGGAAAATGGATGGATGGATAATTCAGCTGCGGGCGCAAACTTCTGGTCAGACGCGGGAATTCATTCGGTGCGAGACTCTCACAGTGCATTATGGGTATTCTCTAGCCTTACATCGGTTGTACACTCGTTATTTTTAGTGCATTGTGGGATTGAATGAGTGCACTCAATAACGTCCACTATGGTTTCAGACACCACTACAAATGGCTGTTCCCTCCAATAGTGCCCTATTTATGGTTATAAAGGGCGATTTCGGACACAGCCAAGGTGTTTTATAAGGAAGTAATAGGCAGCAACAATCCATGTCTGTAACACAAACAATGCAAGACAAGTTACGTGCCAAAGTTTAATATAAGCAACAGCAATACTTGCGCTGATGTGCATGTGTGCTGACAGTGAAACGCACGAGGCTACAGTAACCTGCATGCTACATCACGCGGAAGTCAAACACACTATATGAAAGCATCAAATAATTTGCTGCATGGGAAATGGAAGACCAGCAGGTCAAGGCGAGATATTATCCAACATTTCATTTGTGTCTGTGTGCGTGTGTGTTTGCTCTGTATGCCATTTAATTGTGCGATGCTCGCTCAGAAAAAAGCCCATGCGCTTTCCTCTAGACTCATAATAGGCAAGACGGACTGAACATTCCATACAGGCGTCATGGCAACCGGTCATGGCTAAATCTCAGAATATGAGAGAGAGAGTCCGACTGCCGAGCACTGATGAGACGCATCAAACACTGCTCGTCTCTAATTGATCTCTAACAGTCTTTCTGTCACCAACAAAAAGCTTCTACTGACTGAATGAGCATCTCAGTTTAACTGACGGCACTATTAAATAAATTGAGACGGGCAATTTATAGTTTATAAAGACAGACTACTCTATTTGTATATTTAAATGTGCGCTCAGTGTATAAAGGAATGACTTATGCATGCCAATGACAGTGAAATTAACTATTTTCAATGGCCCACTTAACCTCAAATAAGAAATAAGCCATGAGTTGTACGTTACAGTGTTTTTACGGTGAGAACATACTCGACACAAGTACAAAAACAAGAACGGCAATGCAATGCGAGCACGTAGTCCTGTTGCACATACTGTTGTGTTGAGGTGAATCCTGAATTATCATATTTTGTTGATCCTGGAACAACATTCCTGTCCTAAAATGTAGTACTAACCCTATCCCTACCCCTAAACCTAACCCTACCCATTAGTTATCCCTAAAATCAGAGGGAAATGACAGGTGAATAACACTTATGTAGAAGCACTTAACCCTGGTTGTAAGCCTAAACTTGACATAAACTGTAAACTTGTCTCTTAAATCTGATTGGTTGATTGGAATGTTGATCCAGGAACATGTTGCTCTTGGTGAAATCAGGTTCACCATGTTGAGGTATATGCTCAGTGCCGGTCCTCCCTATATGCAAAGTACGCAAGTTGCGTAAGGCTCGGGCCCCTGAACCACCAGGGGGCCCCATTGCTCTCAAAGAAGATTTAATGCCTAAGGCTGTGTGATTCATATCATTTTAGTTTCGTTTTTGATTTTGGTTTCTAACAATTATGAAAACACGATGCTGCATTCAAAGTGGTGCGCTGTTGCCATTCCTACGTAACATCCAAATCATGTAACGTGACTGTCGTAATATACCAAGTAAAAAGCGTATATTGAGTTGTGAAAGCAGCTTTCTGTGTGCGCGCTTCAAGATGGAGCGAAACATGGACAAGTATAGGCTATTTTGGGCTACAAACAAAAATATGTCAGAATTTCCATCTTGGGGAGTTTTCACTTAAACGCATTCATTTAACTAATTAGTCAGTATTAGATCTGTGTATTTGGTCTAAAAGTGACAGCAGCCTAATAAACCTCATGCTCTCTCTGTCATTTAATGTTAATCAAACAACAAAAGAAAACAAGAGAATCATTCACCGCTTTTCACTGAATAACTTTAGTAACTTTAATAAGAGGCAATGTATATTTGATTCATATGTTTTTTTTTTTGTTTTTTTTTTATTCAGTTTAGGCTTTTCTTTTTACTAGGCTAAATTGTTTATTTAATTTGTATCTTTTTTTCTTTGTCCTATTGTTTGTAATTCAGTGTTGTTTGTTGACAGTGAAACTGCTCTGAAAGAACAGATTAAGGGGTCATTTTGGGTTTTTTATGAACGCACTGACAGGGGCCCCTAAAAGTTTTGCTTAGGGCCCCCAGAAATTTATAGGACTGGCACTGGATACACTTAAATGTATGCACCAATAATACGTATATGTTATTATTCAGATAGCTATAGCTAAAAACGTTTATAAGATTTAAGTTCTTTTTTGTCTGTTGCTCCACAATGACAGTAGTTAGTTGACCTGAGAAAATTGGCCATTGACACACACAGTTTAAGCTAATGCACTCTATATGGCAACGCATAACAATGAATATTCAGGTTCATGTAGCTATAAGTGTTTTTGTTCACATACTTGCACAGAATAAGTTTCCGGCCTAAGGATTGTTCTGAATTGTGATTGTATTTACTGGGCCAGTACAAATCTGAACTACTGGCCCAACAGGCCCAGTCCTGAATGTTTCTAATGAAAGTTAGCCAGGCAGAGTGCACCATGCATCTGAAAGAATTCACGTATCAGAGGCCGAAATGTAAGCATGGACCCGTGCCTATAAAAACACGGCCCAGAACTGAGGGTGTAGGGTGTAGTAACCACCCTGTATGTTTCGCTTCACTACCACAATATTGCTCTATCCAGCAGGCTGGAAACGGCTTTGTTTCTCCCCATTGCGTTTGCTCTGTATATCAGAAACAGATTACGGAGTTCTTTCTTTCGCTTTCTGTTTTTTCTTCCCTTTTCACATTTTCTTTTTCCTGAAGGCATGCATGCATGTTATAGCACAGAGCACGTTCATCGATCAAACCGATGCTTCTGTCTGTCCACTAGGCGCTGGTTTTCCTCTTCCACCAAGGCACGATGTTTCCCCAACCTTTTACAAGGTGTTGTACAAGTCCATGTGAATAGATTGCTCGGTCACATTTATATGCACATGCAAATTTGAGCCATTCCCATACAAAAGGGAAGCAAATTGATTTGGCTGCATGCGCGTAAGTGCATGTGTGAAGACGTCATGTGGAGAGAGACAGAGCGCTGGGCTGTTATCAGGGAAAACGGCATGCCACCTTTCCAGTGAATCTTTAATGTGCGGCATTCGGCGCTCTGGCAGCATTGCCATCTGTGCACGGGTTAGATACATGCATGGAAGATTTAGTTATTCAAATGACCCAGCTTAATCAGCCCCTCCTAGCAGACTGGAAATCCATTCTGTAAATGTTGCCGTGTCCTTTGAGTGTGTCATATAGAGTAATTAAATCATGTTCCCATGGGGAAGGTTTGAAAGGATAAACAGATGCAGTCAAGAGTGGTGTGAACACAGAGCCTCTTAGATCATGATCTGGGAACATCTGAAAGGTGTGTAGGCAAGAGAGCTGGCTCGCATGCTCAGCTTTGCTGCTTTTCTATGCTGGAGTCGTGATTAAAGCAATAGTTCACCCAAAAACATGGGAACTGTCAACATTTACGCAGCCTCGTGTCATTGCGACCTGTATCGTTTTCTATCTTCCCGGAAACACAACAAGAGATACAGTATTGGATTGAACGTCAGACCAAGTCATTATTCACTGATCAGTCAGTATTTTCTAGACATCAAAAATACAAGACAAACTGCATAAGACACTATGATGCGTCTGAAATCGCATACTGCCCTATATATATAGTAGGCGAAAAACAGTATGTGACAAAAGAAGTATGTCTGAATTCACAGTACTCATAAAAGAGTAGGCAAAAAGTCCCCGGATGACTTACTACTTCCGATGAGATCCTGAAGTGTGCTTATGATGGACACTTTATTATCCCATGAGGCCACGGGAGAGGATTTGTGAATGAAGGTGAAGTGTCACATGATAATGACAAAATGATAAATGTAGTACGTCCGGATTACATTCTACACACACTCATACTACAGTATATAGAACATTTGGTAACACTTTACTTAAAGCCTTTATATAATGCATTATAAAAGTATTTTAATGCATTAATTATGGCTTGTAATGCACCTTATAATGCATTGTTTGGTCTCATAAATAATTGTAAACACAGTATTATAATACTTATCTATTCATTGTTACAGCTTTAGGAAGCATTAAAACACATGACAAACATCCAATCTCTGATGTGACAAGGAATTGCAAATATTATAAGGCTTTTTAACTTTGGTAACAATTATTTATGAAAATATATAATGCATTACAACATACATTATGCATACCTTATAATGGATTATACATAAAGGCTTTAAGTAAAGTGTTACCAAACATTTTTAGCACTCGCAAAGTATTTATTCAAAATAAGTAGCTACTTATTTATGCAATAGAGTATGCAATTTTGGACACGGCCTAAGACAAATTGTCGATACTGTAAGAAGTTCTCTAAAAATAAGTCTAATGTCTCATGCAATTTTACCTCTCAAGTAAATTAAATTTTTTTTAAAGGATGTTTAGATATTTGAACTGGAAAGCGATAAGATTCTTTACAGTGGTGTTTAAGAAATGTGGCCTGGTTTGCTATTGTTTTTCATTGTGACCATAAAAGAGTTTCTGGAGCTTTTGCAGAGGTAAGATCAGTGAATATTGACCTTTAAATATTGAATTTTGTTATGTTGTTTCGAATAAAGCTATCATATATATGTCTTCAGAAGAATGCACTAAAACATAACAATCTTTATTATTATTATGATGATGATATTATAGTGCTTGTGTGTGTTTTTGCTGTTTGGCAGTAGATCACCATCCACTTTTGTTGCATGGAAAAGAGCAGCTTGGACTAACGTCACGGAAAATAACATGGTGAGATGTGAGTAATGACAGCATTTTCATTTTGGGAGAAACTATTTATTTAAGTATGTGTGCACAATATTATTATTAGATATATATTCCTGAAGATGAATGTGTGTGTTCTTTTCATTTCATTGTGTGAGCCTGTATGTATAGTAAGACTGTGTGGGCAGATTTAGCAGGTTTCAGGAAATGTCACCAAAGGAATAACAAACCCTGATGAATTTTTCCCCATTTAGTTTTTTTTTTTTTTATCTAATGCCAAAAGTATAATATAAGGTGAGTCTATGGAAACTCTAACTGGATTTTCTGAATAAAAATCTGTGCAAAACTTACTACTGCAGTGCTAATGTGTACTGGGTGGTTGCCAAGGCATTGCCATGCAGTTTTTAGCACGTTGCTAGGGTAGTTTCTAGGGCAAGTTTTTATAGGCCTGGTCCCTCTTTTAATATAAGTCTTGTTTTATCATCCATCAAGCAAAAATCATAAATCCGAAAGTACTGGCACATCTTTCCTCAACAAGCACGATTTGAAGTTACTTGAAATAATTGAAATATGAGCAATAGTAAACATGATGCTTGCTCTAGCAAACCCCTAATTAGTTTATTTTAAGAACAACAGATGTGACGGAGGCCTCTGCAAGGACGTACACACAATTGTTTGTGCATGCTGTGCAGCGCTGCCATTCTCAGCTGGTCTCTTCCTGATGTCAAAAGAAGCTGGTGGATTTGCAACAAAGGAAGTTCATAACAAGCTGCAGTCTCTCTCTCTCTCTCTCTCTCTCTCTCTCTCTCTCTCTCTCTCTCTCTCTCTCTCTCTCTCTCTCTCTCTCTCTCTCTCTCTCTCTCTCTAATATCCGTAGCTTGGCCTCTACGGACCAATCTTCTCCCAATCACACATTCTCCACCTCGCACTGCTTTAATTAGTTAAAGTGTCACACAGTTACGCCATGCGTGTCCCTGCAGACTACAAGCCAGCAACAAACTCACTCTACTGAGCGAACGACCAACAATCAGTCTAACAGACGGGATTTCATTCAGCGCATTCAATGCATGACAGAAGGATGAATCAGAGCTGCCTTTAAAGTCAAACTTTTCACAATCCAATCAATGCGCAAAGGATCCAATAATACCTCCCTAGATTTTTTTAATTTGTATAGAAACAATCTTCACTTAGAAATTGCGAGTAAATTGCACAATTAATTATAAGCAAACAGCAAGTAAGACATTGAATTAAATGTGAAATTTTGAGGTAGAGAGACTGAAATAGTATTTTCTTGTGAAACATACTCCAATAATCAGTGCACACCATTTCCCCCCCCAGTGTATTCTGTTTCACTTAAAAATGTGTCACATCATGATGGAGCTAAAATGGATTGCAAACTGTGACTTCATGCTGACTTGAGGGCATTTCTTCTGAAACTCAAATGACTGATGACCCTCATCAATTATTAATCTGAGCAGAGGCATTATAAGCATCAAATCTGCTGAATGTAATGCACGCTCAATCTTGAGTTATAGAGACATCAAAACATCTAGATTGGTTTGATTTCATGAATCAAGCAACATTGTCTTTGTATTGACGTCCTAATTGCAGGAATGGAGAGCAATGCAGGAGCTTTTGTGTTCTCAGTTGATATTGATAAAGCATATAGTGCTAGTGATGATACCAAGGTCATTGGTTTGATTCCCAGGGAAAACAGTTAAATGTATAGGCTTAAACTGCTTTGGATGAAAGATTCTGCAAAATGTGCATAAGCTTATCATATTGATGCATGACTGTCACAGCTGATTTTTAACCAAGCAAATAATACACAGGTAATCACAAACCACTTTGAGAGCCATTTCACAAAACAGACAGACAAAAAAAATCCATTCTCTTACCTTAAATGCAGAATGGAACCGGGTTTAATTTTCTGCAGAAAAAAAGGTTTATTAAAATTCTGCATTTTCCATTTAAACCTTTAATAATGTTATGATTGTACAGGGAAAAAAAGCGTTCAGCATGACCGCAGCCCGTATTTAATGTATACATTTTTTGGAAAACCAACATTCTGCTTATTATTTTTTTTTCTTCCTCCAATAATGGGTAAGAGCAGCCATTCCAGCTCTGTCAGTGGAGTGGGCTGATGCAGACCCTTTATGAACGCTGCCTCATTACTGGAGGAGGGAGTGTTCCCAGGGGAGGGGGAAAGCAGAGCACTGCCTGACACAGCTGCACATTCTCAGGGAGAGATGCGATGGCAGCCTGCCTCCTCTCTGCCGCTCTGGTTCACTGACTTTCAGTGGCAGGAGAACAGGGTTGTGAGAGGGTCACACACATTATTGGCATACAGCTCCCTCAAGCATGCACACACACATATATATATATATATATATATTGTGTGTGCATGTACTATGAATTTCCACTGTGTGTGTGTGTGTGTATATATATATATATATATATATATAAAACACGCACACCCACCCACACACACACATATATATATATATATATATATATATAAACACGCACACCCACACACACACACACACACACACACACACATATATATATATATATATATATGTGTGTGTGTGGGTGTGTGGGTTTATATATATATATATATGTGTGTGTGTGTGTGTGTGCGTTTATATATATATATATATATATATATATATATATATATATATATATACACACACACACATATACACACACACACACACTATCTTAATTTGTTATCTTTTTTAATTCCAGGCCTGCTAATAAATAACATAATTTAAACATGATAGCATTATTTATTATTGGTCGACATTTCTACCAGGACAGTTTATACTTTATTAATAATAATTAAAAAAACGTAAAAGAAAACTAAAACATGTTTGCCACAGAAAAGGTGTATTCAAGTCATTTTGTATGCATTGTATTTTTTTTTTTTTTTACTGTATTTTCGAATAGCTAACTTTATAGACCTGCACAAAAATAGCTGAACATAACAGTATCTGTTATTTAAACGTGTAAAATAGTATAATTGATGATGATGATAATAATAATATTAAAAATATTATTATTATTATATTTTCACTGTGTCTAGGCTAATTGTCCATTATACATGTCCATAATTATTTACTTTATATTGTGTTTAAAAAAAGAAGAAATAAAACAATAAATAAAAATAGGTAATGCATATTGGTTATGGAACACGAACATAAAACTAATCGGACAAAAATAATATCGATCGATATCGAATGCCGATATCTAATTCCATGGATGAAACGGTAAGGGAGAAGAACACACAAACGCGCTTTATGAACGTATGGGAACAGACACCGTTCACGTCACTCCGTTATCGCTTCCATTCAAACCTGACAATAGAGAATAAACGAGCGACTTACCATTCATACTGATATCTCACGTCAGATGATCGCACACTGCCGCCTCTTTCATCGTATACTCTACACGCGAGAGGAATTCAAACTCATCACGCAGATTTGAAGGCTGGATTCGTGCAGAACCGGCATCTGCCGCAGATACACCTCTGACAGAGCCGACAGAAGAAACAATGGTGCAGCCGAGCGCACAAACTAGCCATCCTACTACAGCCAAGGCTCCGCTCATGAATATTAATTAGTTCTTGCTGACGCTCGTGAGCTACCTTCCAATGGAGAGCTCCTGGCTCATGAATATTAATTAGATAGTGCCAACGTTCTGTTGTTACCGTCCAATGGCGAAGGCTGGGCTCTTGAATATTAAGAAGCAAGCCTTCCCCGTAGTAAGATTCGTAAACGGACTGCAGTGGGAATTGAGCGTGAGCCAGCGGCCACTAGAGAGCCATACAAGTGTCTTCCGAGGGGATTCAGGGATTTCTCAGGCCGCTTTGTCTCTTGGGTTTCGGCCAATTTAATTGTTCCTCATAAAAACACGTGGGTGTGTGGCAGGCTGTTCAAATGGGATTGTGCAGAATGTTGATGACAGCTCCATTGTGTGGGCTGTTATAAAATCGGCCCGCTTAGAGGTAAACTCATACATTCAACACGATTTTGTAATTAAATAAATACATTTTAAAGATTTTTTAAAAACTGGAATCATGTGAGGGTAGGCTATAACATTTCCATCGAGCTTGATATATTAAAATAAACAAATAATTAAATAAGATGATTCATGATAGCCTCGACCTCCCTATAAAATAATAAATATAATATCTAATACATATTAATAAAAACAAAAGCATAATTAAAATAATATAACAGTAGGCCTACAAATAAATCCATTATTTAATGTGACTCAGGAAAAAGAGATGTCTTAATTATACCAAAAGCAGTTAGCAAGTGATCCATGAACATTTCTGTATATCAGTGTACATTTCGATTAACCTGTCAAACACCATCCTCACTGTGCGACTTTAGTGATCATTTTCACAGGTTGTTAAATACCGACATCTAGTGGCAGATTTTAGGAATTGCACAGACACGATTTTTACAAGTGTTTTTTTTCCTCATGAAATGTGCTAGTAACTTTCAATCAGAGGTGTAAGTCCAGGGGTCAGAAAGTAAAAGTCCTGCCATATGTTTATTTCACCCATGAACTCAGCCAGCTGATTTCACTAATTAGTTCTATCTCCTGGCTGAAAAACTGTGCTAATTAGCAAATCCAGGTGATTGGAACAAAATACTAAGGAGGAGTTTTACTTTTTGAACCTGGACTTTACACCTCTGCTTTCAATGTGTAACAGAGTAAAGAAAGGAAAAACATAAACTAACATAAACTGCTTGTTTTAGTTATAAAATATTTGTTCTTGTTATATTAACCCTGTTCATTGGTTATTTAAATAATGCATCTTGGAAAAAGGGAGACACCTAGAGGCAAGAAGGGTGTACAACGGGTTGAATCAGCCATCTTCTCTGTTCACACGAGCTGTTGAGAAGGATGGTAGGTGAAAAAGTCTCTGGTCGATCGGTTAAGAAAATGTTGGACGATATTGTTTTAGACAAAAATAAAGTCAATTGCATTTGTCTAGAAATGTGTTTGAGAGAACTTTATTCTGTATTTTCTGTTCAGAATGGTAAATCAGTAACAATAACAAAATGTTATTTTTGTTTACAAGCCCAAGGCCAAGTCTATGATATTCTCATCACTTTATAAGACCCCACTCTTTTCGCCTTTTGGCTTAGAAAAGTAACAGAAAAGATAACATGCTTTTAAGCACACTGTTAACGATTTTCTTGTATTTTTACAGTACTGGCAGCACGGTTGCCAGCAAGTTACTGTATTTTGATTTACAGTAACTACTGTAATTCACTTTACAGTACACAAGATCAGTACTGTAATCTACAAAACAGTACTTTACTTTATTTTTTGGTCTGCTTCTGTTGTAATTAATTATACAGTATTGTACTGTAATATCTATATTGATACATTACTGCTAAATATTATAATTTTCAAAGTAATTATGATAATATTATATTATAATTATGTAATATGTAGTTATTACAGTATATACATCTATAGGTTATAATATTATAATGCAACTTCAGAATAACAAATCCAAACAATGTTCTTGTCAAAAATATTTTTTATTCATCAATTAAACTATTAAAACCATTGCATGTTCAGTGTACAGGTATAAACAGCTTTAAAAGGGATAGTTCACCCAAAGTCATTATTTCCTCTCCCTCAAGTTGTTCAAAACCTGTATGAATTTCTTTCATCTGTTGAACACAAACGATAAAATATGCATTTATGTTTTATCTGATTCAACTTCTCATTAACTGATTCAAGAAAAACTACCAAATACTGGAAACTAATTAGCTTTTAAGGTGCTATGACTAATCTGTAATTAATACTCAAATTGACTCAAATTTCCAAAGTATGTGTGAAACCCAAAGAGCAGCAAAAGATTTGAAATGGCATACAGTAATTTTAAATCTGAAGCTTTTATGCTGATTGTTGTACTGTAGGCCAGTATACACTGTTGATCTGCTGCTGTTTTAAATGGATTAAATCTTGGTGTAAATTATCCTAAATTATCCTAATTGCACCTTAACCTTGATCCACTGGTTCTAATTTAAAAAAATGATCGGACACATGGCATTTGCAACTCATATTATGTCCTGGACTGAGTTCCAATGAGAAACGATGGCATAAAACAGGTCTAACTGTCTAAGTTATTTATAAATAATAATAATAAAAAATAATAATAAATGGATGCACCTTTTGATGGAAATAACATCACAACATTTATTTCCATCAAAAGGTGCATCCACTTTTGGTCAAGATCTTGTATTGACAATTGACAATCTCCTCCAGCACATCCCAAAGACTTGTATGAATGAATTTAAGGTCTGGACTCAGAGGAGCCGATTCATGTGTGAAAATGATTCTTCATGCTCCTCACAACTATTCTTTCACAATTTGAGCCTGATGAATCTTGACATTGTCATCCTGGAATATGGCCATTATGTGTGTTTTCATACATGGTTGTTTAAGAAATGAAAAGCTACACACTCCATCAATTAGGGTTAGAAGAACTGTTGCCATACATATAACATGCTAGAAACATAATAATCACTGCAATAATGACCCAATCATTGACTCTTAAATATGTGCCTATTGAAATCCAAAAAGCGACTTATTTTCTTTGGGCAGGCAGTGTATATGAGGCACTAAACAGGGAGGATGCACTGAGAACTGACAGCAGGAAAGTGCCGGGAAAGTGAAAATGCATTAACAGCATTGATTTAGATTTCCTTAGGAACTGTAATCTGAGTTAAAATAAGATTATTGTATTTTCTCTATTGATTTTGCTGTAGCTTAAGTGTCTCAAAAAGTCACTGTCAAAACTGGCATAAACTACAAAAATGTGCCAGTTTTAAAGCATTTGATTGCTCATTTGTGAAAAGAAATTGTGACGAACATAGTTGGGTCATGTGATAACAGAATAGCCATACCATAGGCTAGTAGGATAATATGCTAGTATTCCGAACATGATCACCGGGACGCATCACTGTTGTTATATCACTCCGCCTGTCCTGTCTGTGGCGTTTTTAGACCTTGTGTGCAGTACCGAATGGAAGCGGCGCATATTTGTTTTTTATTTTAATATACATTTTTTAAATATATATCGGAGAGTCGGATTTTCCCTCGCGAAAGGACGATGGAGCTGTACCTTTTTTTCTTCTTCTTCTTTTTCTTTCCTTTTTTTAAATAAGAACGTTTGTGTTTTCTCTCGTTCGTTCTCCGAACTCCGATCGACTACTACGATATCTCTGCGAGGGTTTCTCTCTCGCGAGTAAGGAAATGGAAAGTCCGGAGTGGATTATGAGCCGAGTGTTTACAGGACGCTTTGAGTGGGAAGGCTCTCCGCACCATTTATATTCCAGTCCGGGTTTTACTTTGGTGTCTTGTTGCGTGTGTGACCGATGCTTTGGTTTCTTTTCGAACTACTTTCGATGGCGGAGAAGAATAATAGGAATTAAAGGGACAATTTTCTTCCGAAACGTAAGTTACTGTTATCAGTTTAGTAACTGTTATACATAACAAAATTGATGTAAAAAAAAATATATATTTTTTGGTCATGTTGAAGTTGTTGTAACCCTATGGGAACACCATGCAGTTGCTCTATATTAAGGTATTATTTGTAATGATCATTACAAGGTGATGTTTCTCAGTTTACTCTTGAGGTGATGGTCTTTTAATAAACCTTTTATTCACTGCTGTTGACATTGCTGAAACATCAGCTGAACTTTAATGCACTGCACTTTATGTCTAGTCCTTTAAATTCCAGTAATTGAGCATGAATGCTTTGAGTACAATAAGGAGTCATTTCTTTCAGACATGCCTTTTAATGTTCAATACAAGCCAAAGCGTTGGTAGTTTAAAAGGCTTCCTGGAAAAAAAGAAAAAAAAATAGGATCACATTATTGTTTTTGAAGACAAGACATTGACATTCACGTTGTCAATTTCCTTATCTGCTAAATTATTACACTGATTGAACCCTATGGCTTAATTCTTCAGTGAATGAAGAATATTGTCCTGCATAATCACAAGTCATTGCTATTATGCTAAGGTGGTTGCCAGGTTGTTTCTAATGTGTGTCTTAATCAGCTCCCTAGTTTAGTTTAGTGCACTGGACTGTGAAAGTTGTTACTTTTACATGGAATGTGGTTGCTTAAGGCCCTGTTTACACGAGAACGCTCACGGGTGAAAACGTAAAAATATTTTATCAGATGTGCCTTTCGTTTAGACGGCGACGGCGTTTTTGGGGCTTAAAAACGCAAAAAAGTGAAACCCTCCAGAGTGGAAATCTTAAAAACGCTCCAACCGTCGCGTTCCCGTCTAAACGGTAAAAACGCAAAAGTCTGCTAGACAGTGAAGGCACCGATCAGTGCTTCACATTGCCACCTAGCCGCCTGGAGTGCATACTACATTGAATTTCACACACTTTTGCGTCACCATATGCACGCAGATTTCCCCCCCATAACGCTCGTCTAAACTCAGAATAAAAATTGATCACTTTTGCGTTTTCTCTTCAGATCGTTTCCGTGTAAACGTAGCCTAAGTGTACTGGCTGGTTGCTAGGGCGTTGCTAGGTGCTTATAGAGTGCAACAGGATTAACAGCGAGAGTCCGGAACTCAGTCACTGATAAACTCGTGCTGAGTGATTGACAGCTTCCGCGATTAAGTTCAGTTAACCTAAAGTTCAGGCCGATCAGTTCTTTGATCGCTTTCTGTATGTTATTTAATCACATTTTAAATAACAGATTATTTTCATGCTACGAAAAATAATAATAATAATAATAATTGATTGTCATTGCAATGATACAACGAGATTACATTAGAGCATGGGTGTCAAACTCAGTTCCTGGAGGGCCACAGCCCTGCAGAGTTTAGCTTCAACCCTAATTAAACACACCTGCTCAGCTAATCAAGTCCTTCAGGCTTATTTGAAAACCGCAGGTGTGTGTGTGTTGAAGAAGGGTTGGAACAAAACTCTGTAGGGCTGTGGCCCTCCAGGAACTGAGTTTGACACCTGTGCATTAGAGCATCAAATTTGTGCAAGAGATCAACAACAGGATATTTTGTAAACAGGGCACAGCGACAAATGAAAAACAGTATATGAGGCGAATAATCATTAGTAACCAGGAAAATTTAGAATAATTGTGTGTCCTGCAGCGATGCAAAGACCAGTTCACAGTTATTGCATTGGTGGATAATATGCACAATAGACAGATTAAGTGTGGTCAACAATAGCACAAAAACAGGGCAAAGCGACATATAACAAACAAGTAACAGGGCATATGAGGCGAAGAATCCTTATTAAACAGAAATGTGTATAATTATGTGCTGCATCAATGCAAAGTCCAGTTCACAGTTATTGCAATTGTTGGATAATGTTAAGTGAGAGGCGGTGAAGGGAACAGTTCTTATTCAGCAGTCTAACTGTCTGGGGGTAGAGGCTGTTGGCCATTCTGGTGGTTCTGGCTTGAAGAGACCTGTACCTCCTGCCCGATGGTAGCAGGCAGAACAAGCCTTGTGCTGTGTGGAACCGATCTCTCATGATGTTGTGTGTTCTACGCAGACAGCGGGAGGTGTACACAGATGAAATCTCCGGGAGGACAGACCTGATGATTTTGCCTGGGGTTTTCACCACCCTCTGAATCATCTGCTGTTCAGCTGTAGTGCAGCTAGAAAATTTTCACACTTTGAATTGCACATTTGTAAATAAATTATCATGAGCCTCTGGTGGAGTCCCGCTCTTTTCAGCCTCCTCAGGAAAAAGAGCCGCTGCTGGGCCTTCCCCACAGCTGAAGTGATGCTACTGCCCCAGGACAGATCCTCCGACACAGTGATACCCAGGGCTGCGTTCTCCGAAACTACCTTAACGCTACGTCATTCTTAAGTTGTACCTTAAGAAGTACCTTATCGTTAATACGTGTTTTCCGAAACCTTCTTAGTTAAGTATACCTTCTGTAAGTCATGCGTTCGTAAGGTTGGTCTGGAGCGCTCTTAGCTATACCTTATCGCTGCTGACGGTTCATACCGCTAGTGGCCACCAATACGCAAAAAGCTTTTTTACATCGCAGTTTAATTACACATAGAAAATTTTATATGAACATTTAATATAAAATCTGATTTAGTATTAAAATTACATTTTTACTTTACTTTAAAGTAAGTTTTACTTTACTTAAGTTGTTATAGCCTACACCCAGTGTATGGAAGTGTTTTCATTAATAAAGTTTCCATACACTAATGGTTGTTAGCTTTTTTAATTACTATCCACATCAGCTGGCGAACCATTTGACAGAAAAGGCTTAGGAGTCTATATAAAGAAAGATGAGTTTACACAAACTTTATAGATATGGCAGCGAGACAGCGAGTACTTGTTTTAAATCAAAGACGGCGCCGTCCGCGGAGCCAGTTAGTGTATGTCAACTACTTTATAAGAGAACACTTTAGTCCACTGACTACCATGTCAGAAGAGACCATTGTAAAAAAAATTCGCCTGCCACGGGAGCAAATTCTGCAGCTCTTGCATCTTGTTGGCCCAGATTTGTCAAGACAAACTCGACGGAGCTACCCCCTCAGCCCCGAAATTCAGCTGCTGGCGGCTCTTCGTTTTTATGCCGTGGGGTTGTTGGGGATGGATATGGGCTGAGTAAGACCTCAGTGTGGCTGTGCGTTCACTCAGTCACAAACGTACTGCTTCGCCACGCCACTGATTACATACGTATGCCTTTCACAATGCACGAAGTGATGGAGACACATCAAGGCTTCCATGCCATTGCGGGTATCCCGCGAGTAATTGGCCTTGTGGACGGGACACTTATTACCATCTCCAACCCATCATATTTCAATGAGCCCCGATAAATGCAGTTTGTACTATTTCTAAAACGCTTCTTTATAAAGAACATTGTTTTCTCAATACTTTACCTATACCGCTGTGAAGGAAAGAGCGCACAATCGATCATCGAGGCATCGATATATTCAGCACCTCCACCATGGACAGCACCTGCTAAGGTCGAACTTAAGAAGGTTTACCATAGGCAACATCCTAAGGTATAGTTCGGAGAACACACGTAGGAAATGTATACCTGTAGTTAAGGTGTACCTTTTGAGTCTTCGTAGCGCGCTAAGAGACAACGTTATCGGAGAACGCAGCCCAGGAATTTAAAGTTGTTCACCCTCTCTACTGCCTCCTCATTGATGTTAAGGGATGAGTGACTGAGGTGGTTTGATTTATGAAAGTCAACTATTTCTTTTGTCTTTTTGATGTTAAGTACCAGGTTATGCTTTTTACACCACTCCGCCAGTAGTTCATTCTCCTCCTTGTGAAGAGAAACAATGTAAAGTTGACGGTTTAGTCACTGGCTTGATGTACTGATGCATAAACAACAATAAATGATCTTGAGACAAAGAACTTCTTATAAATCACTATATATATAAAATCACAGATTAGGCGTTTGAATTAACATAATCTGTTTGCAAAGCCTGCGCCGAAATTGCGACTGATTTACCAAAAAAAATCGAAAGTGAAATGCACCGAACAGACAAATAATGCTCTGAGACATTCACATAGTTGAAAATAAAGAACCACTTTCCTAGAATTCGGATCCTTTGGAAGGTAATGTTAGTCCAGTGATCCTGTATCTCTCTTCTCATCTCACTAACGCTCCAGTGGGCGGGGCCAAAGACGTGATGATGTAGAAGTAGGCGTTGATCTGATTCTGCAGAGGCGGTCTTTCCTCGCACTATTTGACAAAATCCATAATGAGTCGTTTTCAGAGCTTTTCAATAAAAGCTGTTTTTGGACTAACAAGGAAGTTTTGAATTCTGAAACTTACAGAATGTTTGTATAGTACAATTATCTCTTACATGTCAAAAGATCAAGGAAAATTTGATTTCTCAATTCATGACCCCTTTAAATAATAAATTAACCTTTATAAATAATAATGAGAAATCTGGGAAATTCATTAGTCTGACTTTAGGCCGCTAACAGTTCCCAAGCAACATCACAACTTTTCTTAGTAATATTGAACGTGCTCTCACACACAGGCGTGCATTTATCGCCAGACTTCAAATGTGGCTCATCCAATCAGAGTTTAGAGTGTAAATGATCCGTTCTATAAATTTTATTAAACACTAGTGGACATTGTCTCCAATTATTTTATGCAAATCAGACTCATTAAAATTGAAATTCACATTCTGTGTGACGCCTCATAATTACAGTGCCAGCGTGTACCATGTTTACAGCCAGTTTTTTTTAAAGCAAACCTTTCATTTCACGTTCCATCTGTTGAACTGAAAAGAACAATATAGCCCGACTTGTGCGAACGGTCACGGTTGACTGCACCATTCTCCAATTACCTTCGTTTAAATTTGACATTCAGGCATGCTTAATCTGCTTGGGACCTTGAGTGTGCAAAAAGTGTCTCCTTTGATTTCACTGAGGCTAAAAATAATACATACAGTACGAAACTGCACCTGTGCCATGCCAGGTAATGCCTAGCAACAGTGCTGCCTGCTCTCACATGTGTCCCTGACTAGAATCACTAGCAATGACACTGGAGACTCTGGTTTTGGACTAGTTTCTGAAATATCTACATCTTAACTTAACTGTTCTATTGAATTTATGGGACATGTCATTTGCTTAACTGTAAGTGCTTTACGGTGTAGCTTCATTTTAATGGGAGCTATAACAGGTTTTATGGCTTTACTTAGAAGTTTACTTAGACTTAAATGTCAACTACAAAACGATCAAATAATAAAAGTCAAAAATATTTTGCAGTTGATATATTTTTCCCAGTTCGTTAGGAAACGTACAGTCTATGTAGTAGTCTATGTATAAAAATAAACAGGCTTTAATAAGGCCAATATAAAACAGGCCACTCTGCTTTAATAAACACTGTTTGCACTTTAACACCTGTCTGTCTCCTTCTGTGTTGTGATGCATATAGGCCTACAAACATAAATGTAGAGATTTTGTCTGGTCATAAGCAGACATGAATTTTTTATTTATTTTTCACTTTGATTTTTATGCGAGTAGAACTTTGATTTCTTTCATTGGACAACAGAAAAACCCATTTAAAAATACTGTAAAACTTTAATTGCAGTAAGTAGTGTGTGTTGAAATTCAACTGAATTTGCAAGCTGTTTGTTTTAACCAAGATTATGCTAAAAGATGCTTTTTCTTTTTAAAAAATACATTTAAGTGCCTTGTTACTAATTTCCATCTTATATATTCCCGTTAATTCTCATGGAAAGTTTCCAACTTTAAAAATGCCCTTATTTTGCCAGCCTAGTGACAACAAAGTAGCAAAAAATGTGTGTGAAATGTTTATGATTGCTTATTGGCCTATTCGTTCCACAAGATTATTATTGTTAAAATGATTATGAAGATGAAAACTAGAAATTAAAAAATTCATTTTTGTTTACGAAAATAAAAACTTACAGCACAACAGTTTAGCTCCACAGTACTTGAGCGAGCTCTTAACGCATATTATAGTCACGTCTATTGCGATCTCAAAATTCCGGCCAGTTGATAATACCTAGAATATCAAAATCGACTGCTGGCGGTAGATCCTTTTCCTATTTAGCACCAAAACTTTGGAATAGTCTTCCTAACATTGTCCGGGAAGCAGACACACTCTGTCAGTTCAAATCTAGAATAAAAATCTCTTTGACCTAGCATACACATAACACATTATATTCTATATAGGCTGCATAGATTAGGTCAGCCGGAACTGGGAACACTTCCCATAAATCCTGATGTACTTGTTAGATCATAAGAAGAATGGCGTCTACGCTAATATTAGTCTCTCTGTTTATCCCGAGGTTTACCGCAGCAGTCCGCCGAATCCAGGCCGTATCCAGATCTGATGAAGGACCTGCGCCTGGACACGACAACAACGCAGTCCTGAAGTGTCAACTAGTCTCTCCCCTGTGAAGGCCTCCCTCCCCTCCCTTTACCTATATACAGATAAAACGTTGTCTGGATAATTCCGGTTCACGTGACTACGCAGAAGCGATAAAAAATTCTGTATTATAAATTTCAAGGCCAGACAAGTAATTTGTTGAGGGTTGGTTTGTAAAGAAGGACTACACGCCTGCGCACATATATATTCAAACACGCATACCTATAGACTAAACACGTAATACGCATGTGCACGCCATCAGCGTTCTCACAGGTTCACGTTTTTAAAGTTTGCGCAGAGAGAACTTAAGGCTGCTTTGAAACAATCTATATTGTTAAAAGCGCTATATAAACGAAGGTGACTTGACTTGTGTGTGTCATCTATTTAAAGTATCATCACTAAATCTTTTTTTCTAAATTAATCTTAAGGTTCTTATTATGAATGATTAATTCATGCATTTGTCTCATTTTTTATTTTTGAATTGATCTGGTCATTTTTTATCAAAATGTCATGACTCGATACAACAGAATTCTGTCTGGTGACGTATGACAGCTTTTTTTGTTGTACCGACTGGTACATTTGATAACCCTAATTAATTGTATACTATAGACCTTATGCGCCAGAGAAACGAGGGCGCCGCCATCTTTACAATATTGTCTTTGAACTTCCGTTTTTGCGGTCGCTCTGTATATTCCTATGGCATTGCTGTCCAGGAATAATTAGCTTTTTAAGTGGATTTACTTAATGTAAAGTTAACGAAAGTTATCATGAGGATTGTAATGTTTAAAGCAGATATCTTAAATGTCAGTAGACTGAGAAGATTTTAAAACAAGCCGTTCATTCATAAATACACAATATCACTGTGAAAATACAGACCGGAAGTCAAAAGACAACGAGCGCAGCGCTGAAAAGGGGCGGGGCTACATAAGGTCTATACACATAGGCGTCAGTTTGGTTTGAAATGTGCTGGGGACAGAGACGCATTCGGAAGTGGATTTTCAGAAGTGCTGGGTACAATGACGCATTCATTTTTTTTCTCTCTTTCGCGCAGGTTATGTTTTGAAAGACGATGTCCTGTAGCTCAGGCACGGCCCCACTTTTCAACAGACCCACCCAAAACTTTCAAAAAAAAAAAAAAACAACATTTTTTTACTATAGGCTATTCTAATTTTGTCAATAATTATAAAAAAAAATCGCCAATAAGCTCATAATTTGTGTTAAAATAGTGTTTAGTTTTAAAAACCATTTTAAAAAGCTGGTTATATTTTGATGTTTCTGCGCAAGTTCAGCAGACAGTGAGGTTCGGGTTTGTTCCGATCAGGGCTCGTGAGTGGAGTGCGCATTTCTGAATATTCCGCTCCGCTCGTTCATTCCGCAGGGTCGCTCGCTCAACCCAGATGTCCTGTTGCTTGGTTCGAAAATATGTGTAATAAGGGCTGCTTCCGACTAAAAGTTTTTTTCCTAGTCGACTAGTAGGCTAGTTGTTCATTTAAGTCATTCGTGGAAAAATCGACCCTTTATATTAATTGAATTACATATATAGCCTACAGGATAATGAGCTTACGTAATATAGCTGCACTCAAGCACACGACCGCACGCATAAAGCTTGCCACAAAGAACCGGTAAAAGTAATGATTATGACTGCGTCTAAATGTGTCTAAATACGCTGTGAATGTGAATGTGCATTATATGCTGAGTTTCGGTTCATTTATGAGACGAACTCCAGTTCACTCGCCGGCGCCTCCAATGCCGTGATTATCTGCTATATTTACTTCTTATTTATTAGCCTAAATCCAGGCAATTGGTTCATGAAACATTGATTAAAATTAAGATATAATTAATAAAAAACGAAATTCACTTTACAGAAAGGCAGCTGTTCTGTTTGAGGTCTCTGTGAAAGTTTTAAAGCAGTCTTTTAGTGCCGCTTTCAGAGCGCTCACGTCTGTAACGAGAACTGACACTTTGTTTTTTCCCTCATAAATGCGAACACGGAAAATAAAATAAAATGAATATTTAATGTTTTTTTTGTTGGGTCAGACAATGATTACCAAATTTCTCTCTCATATTGCTCCTCACAACCACTGAAAACGGTCAAAAAAATCGAACCAAAAGTCAAATTAATATGGACAGAAGTTAAAAGTGGTGGGTACAAAATGACTCATGACGAAATCTGGGGGGTACGCGTCCCCCCGTCCCCCCCGAAATCGACGCCTATGTCTATACAGTATGTGGTAAGCAGTACACTAGTATTCCATTCAGAACATTGCCTCTAGTCTCTAGTCTCTAGTCTAGTCCCTGTACTCCCCAGTTTATTTATCACTCCCTTTCTCACTTTCTTTTTTTTATCTTTGTCTTTTTCTGAGTCTGCTGTTGTAGAGGTAATGGGAGAAAGTGAGAAGGCCTGGAAGGCAGACTGAGAACTGGGAATATACCACTAAACTGAGAACTACAATACTAACTGCTGAAAACTTCACATCATCAACAGGTGTGTGTAGTGTGTACTGCTGTGTTTTATGTCGGTATCTTGTATCTACCTAATTAATTGTATACTATACAGTATGTGGTAAGCAGTACACTAGTATTCCATTCAGAACATTGCCTCTAGTCTCTAGTCCCTGTACTCCCCAGTTTATTGACTCCTTTCACTGTTTGTGCTAAAGATGCAGCTGTATCTTGTGCATGCTAAATGCACTAAAAGGGTGAGCTCTCTTCAACTTACCGGTAAGTGATGTTTAATAGCTCAGATGAGCTCTCCTGAGGTGGGCTTCTGTGGGATCAGTCTACTCCCAAAATGATCATATTCACAAAACACGATTCACACATTCACATACTCAAAATACACAAATTACTCTCATTTCAATGAAGGTATTGCTTTTCACCATAGCCAGATTTGTGCTGACCACAATGAAAAGTGGCATCATGAGAGTATCATGTTTGATTTTGTTGTTAATTTTTATTATGTTAACGACATAAAGGACTTAACATGAATGACATCACATCACAGTAGAGATAGATCCTTACACAACGCGAGTCATAGAGTTGAATGTAGCTGTACTGGAAAACGTCTGATTTAATGACTAAAGAGTGCATTTTTTGTAAAACAAAACTCTTGATATTTAAGATAAAAACTTGTAAGAAAAGTCACAAACATAAGCAATCAACAAATATATGTGGTGATTTCCCCAAATTCAGATTCAACAATCAATTCCTAAATATAAAAGAATAAAAAAAAAAGTGTGTTTGTAAATCATATTTTGAATTTGTGAAACATATACTTTGTGAATGTGCATCAGGTAATGTGCATTTGTGAATCTTAATATGAGAATGTGTATTAGGTTATGCATTTGAGAATCATAATGATACTATTCTTCCGCATGCATTAACGAGTGAGATGATTTTAGCAGCTTCATTTGCACATGTGGTGATTGTGTTGGTTGTAGATCACCTGACGTGTTAATTGGGATCTGGGCTTATTAAAATAGCATGCGATTATGACAGCTCATTGTGCATTGTGGGAGTGAAGGTTGGGATTAATTGATGGCAGCTTTTCAAGCCCATTGATCCTCTGCAGTTTTGGTTAATGGATTTCAAATGCATGTTTGTTAATGGAATTTACTTGAAATGAAATGCATGTGTCCCTGTTTATGCATTTATTTTATTCACGGTAACTATATTCTCCTGAGAAGCCTGGGAGCCATGAGCACCACGGCCTGAGGCTTTGGAGGTCAATAGTGCTAGTGGGCGCTATTGAATTTCATATTTTGACTCCATAACATCAATAAAATAAAACCTCAGCATTCATATCATTATATGCATGTCCAAATAAATTATTGATTGCATGTATAACCATAACCATCAAGTCTTTGTGGAGGCAGTGAATGATTCACTTTCACTGTCAGCATCTTAAGTTTGAATAGCAGTGATGGGCATGAAGCTTTATTCGGTTCTTTTGCAGGAGTGAGAGAGAGAGAGAGTCATTAGGGTTTCCTGAATAGGATACAGAAACCTGAGAGCATATGGAGACCTGGATTACATGCTCATATTACACAGGCTTTACTGAATAAATCATCACCGTTAGATAAAGCCAGCTTCTCTAGTGTACTCCAATCATCTCTGTTTGTGAGAACCGTCTATCAAACTCTTCATTTATTCCTGTCAGCAGCAAAACACACTCCTCGGACTGAACGATTGATGGAGTTTTTGCGAAACGTCCGTTCTCTCTGTGTGTTTATGTCTCTTGACATTCAGCAGGTGACCGGGGTTCTGTGAGAGAGCGATTTGGTTTCCTAACAATGGAAACTCAATCACAAAATGGAGGAGCTTTAATTGCTTCAGAGCTCCAATCCCTCAGCCTCCTCTCTCTCTCGCTCCCTTTCTCACTTTCTTTTTTTATCGTTGTCTTTTTTCTGAGTCTGCTGTTGTAGAGGTAATGGGAGAGAGTGAGAAGGCCTGGAAGGCCGACTGAGAATTGGGAATATACCACTAAACTGAGAACTACAGTACTAACTGCTGAAAACTTCACATCATCAACAGGTGTGTGTACTGCTGTGTTTTATGTCGGTATTTTGCTATCTGTCTTTATGACAAATATATTGGTATTGGCATGTACGTTGGCCATCCATCCATCTGTCCATCCATCCATCTTCGTTCCATTGTTCAAGCGATCTATCGTTCGTTCGATTCTATCGTGTTAGTGTTCTGTCATTCGTTCTCTATCGTTCCATATTGTTCTATCATTCATCTATCGTTCTATCGTAAAATTGTTCATGCTATCATATCGTATCTAGATATTGTTCTATCATCTATCATTGTTCCATCTGCCGTTCCATCTATCACTCTATTGTTCCATATATCGTTCCATCTATCGCTCTATTGTTCCATCTATCGTTTCATGGAAATTCTATTACCACGATTAAACTAATATTAAACTATTATCACGATTTTCCATCAATTGTTTCCTTTCATTCACATATCATCTATTGCAATATTGTTCCATCTGCCGTTCCATCTATCGCTCTATTGTTCCATATATCGTTCCATCTATCGCTCTATTGTTCCATCTATCGTTTCATGGAAATTGTATTACCACGATTAAACTAATATTAAACTATTATCACGATTTTCCATCAATTGTTTCCTTTCATTCACATATCATCTATTGCACTATTGTTCCATCTATCGTTCCATCCATCGCTCTATTGTTCTATATATATTGTTCCATCTATCGCTCTATTGTTCCATATATCGTTCCATATATCGCTCTATTGTTCCATCTATCGTTTCATGGAAATTCTATTATCACGATTTTCCATCAATTGTTTCCTTTCATTCACATATCATCTATTGCACTATTGTTCCATCTATCGTTTCATCTATCGTTCTATCATTCCATCTCTCTTTCACACATATCAGTATGTTTGTGTCTATCTGCCTATCAGTACCTGCTTATGAAGAGATCAACTATCTATCCCCCTTTCCTTTCGTTCACATGAATGCTTTTGTGTCTTCACAGTTCTCATCAGTATTCTTGGACTGTTGTAACGTTTGACTGGATAATATTAAATCTGGCATTGCTGTAATGCCTCGCCCCATTTGCCAATTAAACGTGTTTCTCATGGAGAGAGGGAAAGTGTGTTGATTAGACCTTTAGAACACGTCCAATTGCACAGAGACTATAAAACCATGCTGTAACTAAAAGAAGCCAGAGCACGGTTCACGTCCTCTCCCGAGGGATTTCATTGCAAAGTGTCGCAGAGTCTGGGGGAGATGTTGCTCTAATATCGGTGCATTGTAGCGAAACTCCATAAACGTTTATGGAAATGTAGAGTTTAAATGCAGCTCAGGTTCCTTGGTTGTCAAGAAAGAGATTCGCCTTAGACTTTCATCATTCCTTTCTTAATCTAAGGAGAAAAAAATCCCCACAACTTTATTATTGCACAGTGATGTGTATGTTGTGACAGAGGTAAGACATGACCTTGTCGCTCCTCAAACTCATCTCTCTCATATTCAGCGAGAGTTTGAAGGGGAACATCAATATCTCTTGTTCATGCTTCATTCAAGACTCTTAAGTCAAGGTTGAGAGTGAAGTGAGGTGAGTTTATTCATTCAGGTTCTGTGCAGCTATAACAGTCCTGCCTTCACTTTAAAGGAGTAGTCCATATGAACATTTTGGAATTTGTTTAGTTTACTCACCTTCATGTTCTCCCGAACATGCATGCTGTTATTATACGTGGGGAAAAAGACAACACCCTATAAAACACTGGTAAAGTGGTTCAAAATACTTTCAGTGCACTATATTACAACTTACGAGTCTTTAGATTGTTTTGTGTGAGGAAAAGACTGAAGTTTGAGATGAAAATAAAATATTTTATATAAAAAAAATTTCAGCTTGTTGCCAATGCAACATTTTTCATTTGAATTTAGTTTAACTTGATAAAATAACTAAAACTTAAACTGAAATAGAAATGAATAAAAAACATATAGACATAAAAAAAAAAAAACATTCAAAATGTCAATAAAAAAACAAATAGTATCTGAAAAGCTATGTATCCATCCAAATTTGGAATGTCACATAAAACATTTGTGAATAAAGCAGCGTTTCCATCCCATGTGTTCAAGAGAACAAAATCGTCACTTCCTGAGAAATTGGAGCAAAATATCTGTGATTAAAAATGGAAGTTACTGCAATCAGGGTAGCTTTTGTGGCTCTTTTTTTCCTACGTCTTAAATGACTTGCATCATTTCATGATGTACGAACGCAGACGAGCGTGAAGACCAACGCAATAAACACCGTTATGCTGTCTTGCCTTCGGATGCTGGTGTTTGGGAACGCAATCATGTGAGAGGCTTCTGTGAGGGAATTATACCAAATCATTCTGATGACTGATGGCTCAGGCATTTCAGAATGATCACGCCAACATTTGAGATGCTGTATGATGAAATTAATCCACTGGATAGTCCAGTTATCCAATCACATCCTATGTGTTTGTTTTTTTGTTGCGCATCAATGGATTTATTTGGTAAATGCGTTTCCATCAGTTTATGCGCATGTCTTCTTATAGGATAAACAAAATTATTCACCTCAATTAAGCACATACGTTTTAATGAGCATTTTTAGAATTCATGTGTCAGAGTTATGTCTCGTTAAGTTCAGTTTCTTTTGGGTTTTAGTTTGGTTTTGTTCCTTTCCTTTGTGCCTTTGTTCCCGATCATTGTTAGTTTCTATGGATACTGATTAAGTAACGCACCGGTTTCATGTTCTGTTGATTATCTGTGTATTTAAACCCTCAGTTCTCCCAGTTCTTTGTTCTGAGTCGTCTATGTTTTACGTGGTTGTGTTATAAACTTATCCTTGTGATTCTCCTGCGTGATTCCTAGTTGGATTTTTTTAAAGACTGTTTTTGTTGAGACTCCATCGTCGTGTCATCGATTATTACAGCTACTCCGTGACATTATGCACATCTTGCCGACCGTTTCCATCCAGCCTTTTTTTTTAAATGCGATATCCCAAAATGCGCATAAAAATAGGTGGATGGAAACATAGCTAAGGATACTTAAATAACACTGTTCAGAAGACTCAGAAAAGTCATATGGACTACTTTTATGCTTACATTATATGGTACTTGATAAATTTGGTGCTTAAGTATTGGTACTTTTGGAGCTTGTTAGATGTGCTTATTGAGAACTGTCTTTGTAAGAAGTTACAAATAGCATGTAAGTTTGAAACGACCTGAGAAAGTCTGAATTTTCATTCTTTGGATGAACTATTCCAAGCTATGCATTCGGTCTGAGCAAGGTTTTTTGTTTGAGCAAATGTGAACGGCTCTAAGAGATGCTGTTTTCTTCCAAATGGGAGCTGTAACAGGATGAAATGCTGGAGTTTTGTTGAAGTATGCCTATGATATGCCTCCCCACTCACTAGAGATCTGTTCAAACAGCTGGGTTGTGTTTTACTTTGTTTGACAGGGTATTTTTTTTGCAAAAGTCTATTGATCCTTTTCAGAAACTGAGCGCCTTCTCTTCCACTAAAGCCATTTTAAAGTTATTTAGTCATCTCTCTGTGCTCTTGTTGGGGGCTTGTGTTTGTGAAGTAAAATCTTATTAGAGGAGGCTTGAAACGAACCATGTCGAAGCATAATTCACGGTCACAGCAGGAGATTCATTCAGTGTGGAGCTTTAAAACTACTTTAAATGTCTCTGGTGCCTGGATGGTGCAATTAAAGGGTCTAACTGATCAATAAGAGAGCATATCTCTACTCCTAAGTGACTTTAACAACTCGAAATAAAAATGTAAAAGTATGCTCTGGAGATTTTTAGCAATTGCACTCATTATATGGTCAATGTCTTGTGGTACTACACGTTTCTCTTACAAAACCAATAATGTAATTCTTATTGATGTTCCCTACTTAATGTGTAGGGAGTAGTGGATACTTCATAGGGTCCATGTGAATTGAAACACATACTGTGGTCAGTTTTAAGCTCGCTGGTCTTAAATGATCAGCTTGCTGAGGTTGAGTTGTCGTTGGAGGATTACACTGCTGTTCTGCTGTTGAACCCTTGAATGAAGGAGGATTATAGAAGGATTTAACAGCAAACTTAATTATAAACAAACTGTTTTTTCTGCACCACAAAGCCTTATCTATCACCTCTTAAGTCATTCATCCAATGAGGACTTAGCAGGACAGGAAAAGATGTGTTCATGGCTGTTCTCAGCGGGAATAGGAAAGTACTACAAACACACACTGTAAGGATTTTAATGTAAGCACCTTCTATGTATTGCTGTCTATTGCAATTAGATGATGCATCTGATATGAAAGCCTTGAAGGAATAATTTATCCAAAAAATAAATATATTGTCATAATTTACACACCCTTATGTTGTTTCCAGACGTACTTTCTTCTAGAAGAATCTTTTTTATACAAAAACATTTATAGTCAAGTCAATTGTATTTGTATAGCACTTTTCACATATTTCAAAGCAGCTTTACAAACATTTTTAATGTTTATAATATCTTCATACCTTATAGTCACATTTAGCAGATTAGAGCTGGGTGATTAATATAGTTTACATTTTGTGGCGATATTAAGAATCATACAGTTGAGATTTACTTTATGTGAGTTTACTGTATATATGCGAATAAAGTTGGATATACTTTATATATAGAGCATAATAAATTATAAATATAGATAATGGCCTATTAAGCTCCAGAAACTACAAAAAAGTCATCCATATGACGGGAGCGTAAATGACAATTTTCATTTTTGGTTGAATTGCTCATTTAATTTGCAATTTAATTTGAAACGTTTTATAAAGATTTTCTTCTTACAAGCAAATTAGTGTCTTTATTGAGTGTCAGAGGAAGTCACTGGCTCGCTTATGAAGTGTACATTCATTTATTTCAATAAGAACATGAGTGTGGTCTTATTCGCTTCAATTATACAGCTCTATGACCCAAAACCTGCTCATTTGCTTCATTCATAAATCTTAATGAGCAGCAATCTTGTCTTTTTGGTTCTTTTTCCCATGAGTCTGGCTCTATCTTCCTCCGTCCAATCCTGACGGTTGATTACCGTGACTTTTTCCTGCAACAAGGTCGTCGCAGAAGAATGAAAATCTAGACACATCCTGATGGTAATTGCACAGGACCAAACGACATAGAAACAGGTAAACATATGCCGTTACATTTTCCGTCGAACTGAAATGGATCTTGATGATAACTGTAATTTCCCATGCTGTGCATTGATTGCATGTCAACATGACTTTTCGACTGCAGTAATTCCAGCACAATGTGTTACAAAGAAAATGAATCCGTCTTTTTTATCCACATTCTTGTCTGGCCGGCGCATTATGCGGGATTAATTCTGATTTGTGAGACATGGCAGAGAGACTGCGCGTGACTCAGATTGACGGGTTCAGAGGGAAATAGATATTTAAGCGTGTTCTAATGAAGACAAATTAGCAGTTCGGGTTGATGGGGGTCGTGAGGGATCCCGGCGCGTTAGGAAGTGAATGATGGACCGGCGATCTCTAATACCGACACCATTTTAAACAGAGGTTCACCTCGAGTGCAAGACCTTAACTCGTTTCTGATTAGAAAGTTGTGCCACGGTCATGTGATGGTTAATCAGTCACGGCAGGGGGTGGATGAGCTGTTTAATAGTCTGGGCCCGGTTCCCTGATAACGCTCACTCTTAGTGCGCTAAGAAGACTCGAAAGATATATCTTACCAAAGTTGTTTATGTTCCTTAGTGTGTTCCCCGAACCATACCTTAGGAAGCTGCTTAAGATATACCTTCTTACGTGCGACGTTACCCGGCGCTGTCCGTGGCGATGGTGCTGAATTGGTTGATATCGATGGCTCGAGAATCAATTATTCTCTCGTGCAGGGGCTGTTTATGTGAGAAAGCGGTGTTCTCTATAAAAGAAGCACTTCAGAAATAGTTGAAATTGCATTTATTAGGACTCATGGGATATTATGAAAAATAATCCAAACTATAATAGCCTATAATAGCCTAGCCTACATATTTTTAAATTCTATCATATATTGCTGCCATAATAACCATTTCAAATTTGTACGTGCTTTCTTCTCTTTCCAATTTTTGTTCGCTGAGGTGGGACCTGCGATGAAATATTGTTCTTGGAAATACTTTCCAGCATTTCAGTAATAAAAGTGTACATCTTACATACGGTAGGCTACTCGGCAGTGATCAAAAAGGATTTAAACAGTGAATTTTCAATCTCTTCTTGTAAACTCAGAGATGTGGATTCAGACGGCAATTAAATTACCACACGACCTGTTTGTCAAAAAACAGTAGGTACTAATTTGGCCAGGGATTTTTACGCGGGTTGGGTGAGAAAAAACACTGATATTATGGATTCGGACGGCACTAAAAGCACCGACTTACCCCTGTAAATGTTTAAAATACCATACAAGCCCATGAGAAACAATATTAGCGTCCGAATAGGACTTAACTGACAGTAGCCTATGCTTTCACTGGCCTTTAAAAGCGCTTTTTAATTAAATTAATAATATTGTATAATAATATAATTAAAAATCTAACAACAATCAGTGTAATGACAATTTTATTCTTTGCATGAAAACACTTGAATTAGCCTAACTGAATACTGTCTGGGTGTATTAAAACTTCAGAATTATATTCATATAGACCTGTAACAGTGATAAGGTAAAGCTAAGAGTGGTCCAGACCAACCTTACGAAAGTGTGACTTACAGAAGATATACTTAGCGTACGAACGTGCCGGGAATCGTGCCATGACGTTAAGAGAGAGGTTAAGGAATAGGTTAAGAACTACTTAGCGATAAGAATGTTTTGGGGAACCGGGCCCTGGATGTTTCTTTGATTCGGTTTGTGAATGCTTATTTGTGAAAAGATGTTTGTCCAAACGTCTGAGAAAACATGGACTTCATAATTTACTCACCCTCAAGTTGTTCCAAACCTGTATGAGTTTATTTCTTCTGCTGAACACAAAAGAAGATATTTTGAAGAATGTTGGTAACCAGACAGTTGATGAGCCCTGTTGAGTATGGAGGAGAAAGAAAAAAAAACTATGGAAGTCAATGGGGCCCATCAAGTGTTTGTTAAACCAAACCAAACAGTGAGTAAATGATGACAGATTTTAAATTGTTGGGTGAACTAGTCCTTTTAAAGCTGAAGTGTGTCATTTCCGTCACTAGTGTTGCCAATTGGATTTTGCAAAATAATGACCATTTTCAAACAGGCTTCATGTGCACTCTCCTATCTGCCTGGCTGCCATTGGTTGGTCAAACAGATAGTCCCACCCCATTGGTTGAGCCAGTGTTGCCAGAATTGAATTTCTTATTTATAGTTGTCTCTGCATCAGTGTTATTTTATATACAGTTATATTATTTTGATCATCATATATAGTTATATTATTTTGAATATTTGTATAATTTTTCAGTTTTTATTTTCAAATTTTAAGTTGTAGTAATTTTGCTATATGGTTTAGTCATTTTTTATTAGTTAAAAAAAAATATATATATATATATATATTTATAAGGTTTAGTTCTTCAACTTAAGCATATTTAATGTCAGTTATTTGTCAAGGCAACATTTCTAATTTCATTTTAGTTTTCATCTAATATTTATATTTAATTTTATTTCCGATTTAAGTAATAAACATATATTTTAATAGTTTTAGTTAACAATAACACTACTGCTCTGCATGTTTTGTTTTCTGCACTAATTCTAGGTCTTACTATTCAAATGTAAGTAAATGAGTAACATTGATCATGTGACTCTGTACAGATGTCAGATGTTCTTTCATTGAAGCTTACAGTTTTTCTCAGTCGCTTTGGTGCATTTCTCACATCACTATTTACATTTGCACAACAGTTAGTTCAGCCTCCACAACATTTAGTCATTTGTGCACATCATAGTAGCAGTTTCTCATTCCTTCCAACAAATTGCAAATGCTTTTGGACATGCATCAATTGCTTTCATACAACTCTCTGCTGTTTTATAACATTATCATTTGCTTATGTCATTGCTTGACTCATTACATACAAAAATGTTGAACTAGTTGTCAAAATCTGTCAAGCAAATTTTACACATTTTTGTCTCCTAAAAAATGTCTCCTAAATTGAACAATTTCTTTCAGGTGAATCTCAGCTTTCACTGATGAGGAACGTCTGGATGTGCATGAATGATTACAGTACTATGTATGTTGTATGTTCAGTTCCAATATGTACTGCAATATTGTTTACAGTTGTGCACAGCTCTTCCCAAAGGGAGTTTATGTTTGTTGTAAATAAGGGTGTATTTTTTTCTTTTGCACAATGCGGTGAACAAATTAGAATTGCAAAGAGCATATGCAGTAAAAATGTGAAACATACATATTCAGTGTCTTGTACTCAGTTACCTCACTAAATACAGTAATGTGTAACTTTACTGTATTTTTCAAATGGCTGTGCAAATAGTATATAGTGCTGTCTTGAGCATGTTCAGGTAGTGTCACCAAGATCTGACTTTTTTTGCATTGGAAAACATTTACAGAGTAAACTGTCATAATGAAAACGTGACAAAGCCATTTGACTATCTTGTTCATAAACAATGGTGTCAGGACTTTTCATCTTGATGACACTGACACTTTCATTGACATGAATACTTGCTTTTGAGGAATGAGCTATCCATTTTGAGCAAGTGACACACTTTTGCAGGTTATCAACTAGGTTTTGCAGTTTGTACTAATTGTTTTGAGAACTGCATTAACTGTTGTGCAAATGTAAATAGTGATGTGAGAAATGCACCAAAGCGACTGAGATCACCAACACCAATCCTGCTGTCATTAAAGCAAATTATTTTGAAATATATTAATTTTCAATTCACTTTTCACTCTAATAGTTTTTCTGATAATACTTTATTTATTTATTTTTTTTACGAAAAATTCAATAATTTTTATTTATTTGTGTTCTCATTCTTTTTGAATGAATGAATGACAAAACACTGTGTATTTAGAGTATGGCTAAAGGTTGAAAATGCAGAAATAGTTGCATGCATATCTATGCATTTCCAGCTTCAACCACATGGGGGCAGTGTGATGTTTGTGAGTGTCCTTGGCACACAGTTCTTTTATTTTGACTGATTTTGGGGTTTTAAGAGTATCCCCTGGTGGAAAGCATGTGTCAGGATCATGCACTGAGTGATTTTAAATGTATGATCTAGTTAAAGTTTGTTGTGACTCTGCCTTCAGGCTCTTCATATCGCCTCCTGAGATCTTAAAGTCAACATTAAATCAAAATTGATCCAATATACTTTGTTAATACATGCTCTTAGTCTTATTGTGCACAATTCATGCTATTCCAAAGATTTATCTTAAAATGTAATAACTTGCTCTGCCTCTAAAACAAATGACAAGTTGAAGTCCTTTTCTTCAACCATCTGACTCTGTTCTGGTATATAACGCCCACTATTCACAATCCATTCAATCCACAGTGGATAAAATCAAGTCTTGTCATACTTTTTTTCTCTGAATTACCCGTTTCACTTGGAAAACCATCAGATTATGGAAGTAAAATGGGTTGTGACTTTCATGTAGACTTTTATGAGGCACATCATGGTCACATTGTAACAGATCTTAGTGTATTAGAAGATACTCAATGCATTTTCAGGCATCCAACAGTATTGTAAGGAAGAAGCATTACGCATATTTTTTTTGTAAACAATCAAATCAGACTGATTAGCCTCTAAAAAAACTTCCTGAGTTTTGTTCATTAAGTAATTTGGGGTTAAAATGAAATGAACGAAGGGACGTAAACAAATGACTTTGTGCAAGATACGTTCAAGCCCACATTCCCTGATGCCAGAGAGCGATATCTGGTGTCTTGTTTCTGTCCGCGTCTGTCATCTCAGAGCTTTGATAAGAACCGTCTCATGTTCTCTGTCACAATTTCTCTCGGATCTGCGTCGTCGGCTCCTTTTAGACTCTCTGATGTAGTTCAAAATATTCTCTGTCATTTCAATAATCAGAAAAAGAAAAGAGGGTGAGGAACTGTTCCACATTGTGGCGGTTGTGTGGCCTCATGAAGAACGTATGTAGGTCATGTCTTGGTCCTTGTCGTGACTCTTTCATCCCTTGAGTGTTATATTTAGCTTCTCTTTTGGAGATTTTTAGGGCTGAGATTGGGTGTCAGGACTGATGGTCGGATACGACCTGCCGAGGCTAAATATACATTCTGTTTCCATGAATGTTGGTTTATATTCTTGCATAAGGTATTCTGGGATCTCTGAGCAGTAATCGACACTTGTGATGTACAGAACCGGTATTCTGACGAATAATGCTACCTATTAGATTGTGCTACCAACACTATATTTGCATTGTTTTAAGGGTAGGTGCACACTTGAGGTGGGAGAGATATATGCAAAATTTATCAGGATGAATGCTATCTAAAACGATGAATGGGCCTTTAATTAAGTGTGTAATGTCAGTACAGTATACATCAGACTCAGTGTATATTGCCATTTAGCCTACAGGTGAAATTTTGGACACACCTCCTCAGTCTTTATTAAGAGTATTTATAAAATATGGGAATTGTTATAGTGACAAAATGAAAATCATCTTTGATTTTCCATCTTTAATGTTGTCTAGACTATTTAAGCTAATCTACTTCTCTACTTAAAGGGATAGTTCGCCCAAAAATGATATTTAACCCATGATTTACTCACCCTCAAGCCGTTCGAGATGCATATGTCAATCTTTTTTCAGACGAACACATTTTCAGTTATTTTAGAAAATGTCTTAGATCTTTCAGTGGTTATAATGTGAAGCAATGGGGTC
Organism: Rutilus rutilus; assembly: GCF_951802725.1. Taxonomy (NCBI): domain Eukaryota; kingdom Metazoa; phylum Chordata; class Actinopteri; order Cypriniformes; family Leuciscidae; genus Rutilus; species Rutilus rutilus. The sequence goes on from NC_140215.1 coordinate 4,465,403, forward strand.
CACCTCGTTCAAGTCCCAAAATGTGCACGCATCCTTCACAAAAGTAATCCATCCGGCTCCAGGGGGATAAACGAAGGCCTTCTGAGGGTAATCCGTGCGGTTTTGTCATAAAAATATACATATTTAAAACTTTATAAACGAAAATAACTGGCTTCCGGTAGCGGTCGACACGCGTTCACGGAGATGGATGCTGGCGTATGACGTAGGACGTAGCGTAGGAAACGACAAAACCGCACGGATTACCCTCAGAAGGCCTTCGTTTATCCCCCTGGAGCTGGATGGATTACTTTTGTGAAGGATGCATGCACATTTTGGGACTTGAACGAGGTGGACCCCATAGCTTCACATTATAACCACTGAAAGATCTAAGACATTTTCTAAAATAACTGAAAATGTGTTCGTCTGAAAAAAGATTGACATATGCATCTCGAACGGCTTGAGGGTGAGTAAATCATGGGTTAAATATCTTTTTTGGGAGAACTATCCCTTTAACATGCACATGCTTAGCATGCATTCTTGTATACATACGTAGCTAGAAGCATCTTGAATGTCTTTTGATTCTAAAGCTTAATATGATTAATATGGCTTATATATATATATATATATATATATATATATATATATATATATATATATATATATATATATATATATATATATATATTAAATAAATGTAAAACATTTTGTAGGGATGCATTGATATGAAAATTTTGGCTGATACCAATAACTGATAACCAATAATTCCTTATATTTGAAAGCCAATAACCCATATATTTGCAGATAAATCTAAATCCAAATTTTTCTATAATTTTTGAGAGGCTGATTAAAAAAACAAAAGTCTCACCATTAAAAGCCATTTCCCAAGCACACAATTATAATTTTCTCATTATAATTGTGTGTAGCCTATATGACAGACTTGCGCTGCACATGTTGCACTTCACTGTATTTTCCTTTCTGAAGTGATTCCAATCATATTTCAAGCAATTCAAAACCATCACGGCAAACAGAGCGCATCTGAAGTGTCTCAACTAAAGGAAATAATCCATTATTTATTGGCTTTAATATATCGGGCACATTTTCTTATTGGGCCGATAACGATAACTGAAAATGAACATATATCAGCCGATACCGATATGGTGGCCGATATAACTTGCATCCCTAAATTTCTGCCAGTTTAATGTTTCAGGTCAGTATCGCTCACACCTGCCACAGACTGATCGGTTTAAAGCTGCTATATTCCATTTGTTCCTTCCATAGTTTTGTGCCACAAAGATCTTATGTCGTAATTCACCGGTTTAAAATCGATGTCTCTTGCCATTATGTGTGACGGCCCTCAAAAACAGCAGGATTTTCCAGAGAATGTTCCAGAAGATGGCAGATTGTTATCTTGCTTGAGCTGTGAGTGCAGGAGACACCTGTGTGTGTGTGTGTGTGTGTGTGTGTGTGTGTGTGTGTGTGTGTGTGTGTGTGTGTGTGTGTGTGTGTGTGTGTGTGTGCAGCCAAATTCATGACATCCAGCCGTCAGGCTAAATGCGCGAGACATCCGGCTGTAATGAAGCTGACGTAAGTCCTCCAAAAGCGAAGGTGTGTGATGCTGTTTTTCGCAATAATCCAGTGTCCAGTGTGTGTCCAGCACTCTATCGCATCCTCCTGTCCTGTGAAATTAGTGTATTTCAAATCAGCGTCATTGGAGTTTACAGCACAGAGTGCAGTGGAGTCTATTATGCTATACAGTCTGTGTCTGTTTCACACCGTAAGCGTAAGCAGCTCGAGAACATAACTGACAGCATATGCGCAGTGAGCTTGACAGTACTTCTGCTGTGTAACACAAACATATGGAAAATAAAGGGATTTCTGGGTTACTACATTGAAGCAGATTCACTTAATCTGACTTACTTTTGGATCTGAACAATGTTATGTTTGTGTAAGAAATGTGAATCATTTGTGACACAAATATACTGCAGTTTAGATCCAAAAGTCCACCACCATGAGTACTAGCGGCAGATACTGTAGCTTCTAGGTAACAACTCGAGAAGAGACACCAATTTCACTGTGTTATTAAAGTATTTGTTGCAAATGCAAATGAGTTGTTCGTTATGTAAATCCTAACGCTCAAAATAATCAATTGGTTTGAGTAGGACAAACTTAAATTAAACTAATTAGTTCAGTCAAATTAACTTTTATGAGTATTTAGCACTTTCTTTTTCCTTCAAGTTCACAGAACTGATATATTTTAAGTAAACTGAACTGTTTCATTGTTTTGAGTTTTATGAAATTATTTATTTTAATTTTAGACGAACTTAAGTTTAACTGAAACGGCTGGGATGTCTATTTCCGAGCATGCTTTGCCGATGGCACTCGAAAGGGAGAGTAAATGCTAAAATTAAGTGTAATATAATGTTGTTGTTTTTTTGTGCTATATTAATGTTAAGTGGGAGATTAAGTAGTGATTAATGTTTTGTTATGCTAATTTAGAAGAATTTCTGTTAATGTTGGTTTTAGGATAGTTACCATCATGGTGACAAGTGGTGCATGCAGCTTGATTTGAGAATTTTTTTAAAAGCTTTATAGTGCTGCACTCATACAGCAAGTGCTATAACATACTATTGTTAAAGGGATGGTTCGGAGTAAAATCAACCTAGGGTCCTTTGCACCATGACCTCGAGCCAAACACCCCCCAGAAGCTTTTTTTCCCCTTGGTCAAACATTATTAAAGGACTTGGGACAGTTTAGTCTGGAAAATTCAAAGGATGTTACGGATAAGCACATTCCCAAGAACCTCTCTTCCATTCAGTGCCACATGAAATGAATGCTTATACAATGTTCAGGATAATGCCGAAAAAGCCATTCTGTACTGTAACGTCAATGTGTCATGCGTCTGGATGTTCATTAACATCATATATCCCTGCAAAGGTATTTCCAACTTCTTTTTAAGCAAAGAACGAAAAAGAACTTCGCTGTGAGTATATCAGACCTTGAATCACATTCAGTCTCTTGTATGTTACGTGTGCACGAGCAATAAGCTGCTGCTGCAGTTCACTTAACGGCCACCGGTGTCGCTAATAACAAGGGTTTCTGAATTCTACATACAGTGTAGCCCTTTTAACTGCACAATCTTTTTTTTTTCATTTAACATCAATAACTATAAACTGGTACAAAATTTGATTTAGAACTTAGAACAGTGAATTAATTTGACAAAAATAATGTATAAATGTGTTTAGAAATACAAATACAAAAACATCTATTGGTGGCAATAGAGTAGATATTTTTACTGTATTATTTATTATAATTTAGATTTATAATTTATATTATATTTATTGAAGTCAGATGGGCAAAATAAATGTGGCTGCGCAGCACATCAACAAAATTGAAAATTGTTAAATGAAGCTGTTCATCATTATTTTCAACATTACAAATTATGGTGTTTTTAGTTTTAATGGCTTTATTTAGTGCAAAGTTTAAGTTAACCTTATTTAGATCATAACTGTTTTTGTGCCAAATAAACTTCTTGATTACAAAATTAAATAATATTATCTTATAGTGAGTTAGATAGCTATTTAGAAAGAAAAACTATTCTTTAGAAATAAAGAATAGCTTCAGTGTAGTTTGCTTTCTTTTTGTTAGCAACTTTTGTAGCGAAACACTTTCTTTTTAGCTTGACTGTAGATTAACTACTTAAATTGAAGAGCATTTTGTAGTTTGGATGCGGTTTCAAAACACACACACATTTAGCTTCCCACTGAAGAGTCAGATTAAATTTTTTAATTTGCAGAAGGCTTTGTGCCGGCGGTGAACATTTGTCTCAGACTGGAGAGAAGCAGATGAGGTCATGTCGGGTTGACGAATGACCAGTGATGACTGCAAGAGACACTCTGATTGATAGAAGTGGGAATACATAAGCTCTCTCTCTCTCTCTCTCTCTCTCTAATACGCACAGAGATTTCGAGATGAAGGCAAAGAGGACAGACCATGCTGAAGGTGACAGGTGAGCTTTCCTGCTTTCTCTTAATTCTCATTTCTAGCCTTTCTCAGAGATGATCCTATGGCACAGATGCTCCTTAATTACATCTTCTGCCAATTCAGAAATGGATTTTACAACATTAAAATTTAAAATAAGGGGGAATCTGTTCACCACACCCACTCAGAGTGATTAAAATGACACATTCAATAGGACTCGGGGACCATCTGTAGTCTGTAATGCTGCTTTCACACTGGAGCTTTCTGGCGAGGACCCGAGTCTGTTTGACATCCGAGTTTGATTGGTGTGAAAGTGGTTTTCCAAACTCGGTTCTGCTTGAGAAAGTGGGGTCCGTGGGGTTCATGTGAACTGTGATACGGTTCACAATCGATTTAATCATTTAGCAGACGCTTTTATCCAAAGCGACTTGCAAATGAGGAGAGCAATAAAAGCAATCAAAACAACAATAGGGCAACAATATGCAAGTGCTCTGACCCAGTTAGTGTAAAACAGAACACATAGCACTTTTTTTTTTTATAGATATATAAAATAGTAAGTGACAGTATTAATGGGTCAAATGTTGACGAAGGTGTGTCTTGAGCCATTTCTTGTAAATGGCTCAGGTTGAGTTATAGGCAGATCATTCCACCAGCTTGGAACAGTCCAGGTAAATGTCTGTGAAAGTGATTTTGTGTCTCTTTGGGATGGCATCACAAGCCACCGTTCACTTGCAGAACGCAAGCTTCTGGAGGGCACATAGTATAATAAAGCAATAAGCCAAAAGAATCACTGAATCAATTAATTTAATCATTCTTCTACCAAGTAATATAGGTCATTAACCCGAATAAGTATAACTATTCAAAGTTTAAGTAAGCAGAACATTTATTTTGTACTTATACATTTTAATGGTTCTTAAATAAAAATCAGTCTACAGGCTTTCATACACAACTTATGATTTTGGGGAAGGTCTCGTTTTTTTAAGTTTCGTTACAAGCTGTTCACACTTAAAAGTAATTAATACATGAAAATTCGTACATATTGTCCCTTTAAATGATTAAATATTTTGCATGTTTTTGTCATGAATTTTTTTCCATTTTGCTAATATGGAATTCTAGGTAAAGTAGACAGCTTCAAGCGTCCAGTAGATACTGTATTGTGTTCGCCCAGAAACATACTTCATGAACGCATTTGTTTCTTGCTATGCAAGATTTTATATATTAAACTAATTCGTAATTTTCAGTATTGCAACTAGCTTAAATTAACTTCTTCTACAGCTAGCGTTGTCTTTCAGATCAACTACTGTCTTGGCAAAGTGCAACACAATTCAATTAAGTTAAATTAACATATTTATAGCTAGTTACCTGAATAATTGCACAGGGTTTTGAAGGTAGCTCTATCGCCCCCTTCAGGTTTGTTTCTGCCAGAGCAATGCAAAATGCATGTTAGCATGTCGACCAAGCGTTTGCATGACGTTTGTTCATAGCCTCTGAACATCACTATGTTCTGGCACGATCCAGCACAGTATTTCTAAATAATCATTCTTCATCCTTGTATCTAATTAGAGCTTCAACCACAGCAGCATAGCACATCGTTCAAGGTTTTGGCTGCAGAATGAACTCGGATCAATCGAAAAGCACGTCACAAGGTGAATTATAACTTCATATGAGTTATTTAGAGTCAAGGACGTTTAGTCTCAAGATTCAGTCTCAAGATGATTCAGCCTTGTTTACGGGCTTTTAGTTGGATCAATCTTTGTTATCATATCAAGCTTCTGTTTTGAATCCTTGTGTAAAGGTGTGAAAAGCAGCCATAATGAACAAAGCAGGGTGAAAGCAAGGACTTTTCATAAATTGAGCCCAGTTGCCATGGCAAACTGGATTTAGAGGCAAACGTGAAAAAGCTGTGAAGGAGAGATCGAGACGAGCAGACAGAAAGAAAGCATAAATGCTTCAATGTAAAATGAATTGTGAAGGTCATATCATCTTTGTGCCTCAGTGAAATATTAACAGTGGAACAAGAGAGCAGCATAATTAGACTTCAAGTCTTCCTCACTCGGTCTCTCTCTGAATACCTGCATGGGAAATGACATTGCCCCTGTGAACCTGGTTGCCACTTAGCACCTCTTCACAAGCGGAAGAACTGAGTCATCTTTGACCCTTGTTCTGAACCGGTGGGTGTTTGAAATAATGCTTATGTCCTCACTGGAGTTAAACACACACACACACACACACACACACACACACAGCCATTGAGCTGCCTACATAAGGAGAATTTTAAGGCGTCATGGGCAGATAATCCAAAATCTATGTCGACTGATCATGCTTTCTTCTTAGACATTGGTTCTTAACTGGTTTTGTTCCAAGACCCAGGTGTTAAATTAGAAATCAAGTGGGGACCCAACAAAGCACACCAGTACAAAAACATTTGTATCGGTCATAACTTCTGGAGAAAAATAGCACAGACACTGGGCAAAGATGAAACATGTTTGTGCACGCTATCAAATGGAGTATGCATTGAAAGGCTATATGCATTCGACTGTACACATATGCTAGTGAATGCATAAAAAATGAAATATACTTTGTGCATCAGGGTGCTGCTAAAGAAGGAAGCTGCCTATGTAGGCAGCATACACTGAGGCAGCTTCATAGGCTTTGGAACGGAGCCATACTCTGCATATGGGGAGGGAGGAGGGGGAAAAGTGTTTGGATTCTTCGGGAGGTATAAGCTGTGTCTGGCATCTGATGAAGGTAGTGGAGGGAAGATTTGCATTCATTAAGCTTGAGCCATATGAAGGTGAGGGAAGAAATGAGGGCTGGATTTAGAGGCTTTTTCTGTGGATATTGGCCTTGATGAATCTTCAACAGTGGCTAAACTAATGTGTGTGTGTGTGATAGAGAGATTGAAAGAGCATTGAAATCACTATACCTGCGGTTTCTGTGGTCAAAGATAAACTGATTGTTTGATTGATTGTTGATTCAAGGGGAATCAGAATGCCAAATCCTGACTGACGAGAGGAGCTGGGGATGGAGAAGGGTAATTCGCTCCTGAGAAACGTGATATCTGCTGATAATACTGAAGGAGCTTATACATGTATACAGTGATAGGCGTCGTATTCCTATAGGTAGACGTGTTAAGAGTCAGCTGATGCGAGCTTGACTAACAAATTGACGCTACGCTTAATATCGTGACCAAAAGTTGAAGCACCTCTTGATGGAAATAACATCACAACATTTACTTCCATCAAGAGGTGCATCATATGTTGGTTAAGATACTTATAAAACTTTTAATTAATTTTACTTTTTCATTACTGTGATTTGTATGCTCCTGTTCGTCTTCCTTGATTATTGTACAGTCAAATAGCATTTGAGTGCAGCCAGGTGTGAAGGAGCATTTCATTGACACACTCTTTATCAGCATCGATGGTTTCATGAAGAACCCAATAACCTTTGAGTGAAAGGTTCTTTATAGTGGAAAAAAGGTTCTTCAGATTATTAAATTGTTCTTCACACTAAAACATTTTTTGTCTTTCAATGGTTCTTTTATGAAATCGCTGCTAAACCCCCCCTTTGTGGAACCTTTAGTTTTAAGAGTGCAGGCTTATACTGATTCACTCTCTTTTAATTTCATTCACCAGTCCCTGGCATGAATCAAAACAAAGAACACATTTAATCACACATCAAGCACCACTTTGATCTGGACCTGTGTATCCAGCTAATTACCATACCAAAAGTGGCCTCGGGCAGAAAGGAGAAGGTGAAAGTGCCAGAAACTCTTGCCTGTGGCCCACCGCCTCTTCTCCTGCAGATCAGAGTCTGAATCGTTCCAGAGATCAGGGAGCCGTGCACAACCTGTGTTCAATAGACCGCTAACAGCAATGAAGCATCCGCGTGGGCCGCTCTCGACGGGCTCCGGAGAGTTTGACCTGTGTGCATCAAAGGATCTGGAGAGTTCCTGTGGATGGTTGTCTGTGTGGGCCTGACACACATTATCGCTTCACGTAATGAAGAAAGATTGTGTCAGACGAACACGCTACTCTCATCTCATGACAAATCGAGAGCCACAGGATAGAGAGAGCGTGTAAACCGCGCAGGCTGACAACATTGCAGTGGTGAGAGCGAGAGGAGGTGAAATCGATGGGGTGGACAGCACAGGTGAAGGAGAATATCGATTTTGTGAAGATTTCTGAGATTCGCTGACTTTAGGAAAAAATTTTTTTTTTTTTGGAGTCTAGCACACAGACTGGCATACAACTTTTTAAATGCCAAGGAAAACTTTTCAAAAAATATAAAGGCCAACTGTAAAAATGTAATTCATTCCTGTGATGCAAAGCTGAGTTTTCAGCATCATTACTCCAGTCTCGATCCTTCAGAAATCCTTCTAATTTGCTGAGCATAAAAAAATCCTTATTATTATCAATGTTGAAAACCGTTGCGCTTCTTCATATTTTTGTGGAAACCGTGATACATTTGTGATGAATAGGAAGCTCCAAATACGTCATTTATTTGCATTAGAAATCTTTTGTAACATCATAAATGTCTTTAATGTCACTTTGATCAATTTAATGCATCCTTGCTGAATAAAAGTTTTTTTTTTTTTTTTTTATAAAATCTTACTGACTCCAAACCTTTAAGTAAACATTTGCATATTTAATTGTGGTATTATGTTATGTAAAAAAAAAATGTTGTCCATCAAGTCATCAGTCATCATTAAATATGAAACTGTTGTCTCATCCAGAAGCTCTGGGCAGCTTCAGAAAGCCACGCTTACTTTTCTATAAGTAAGAGTGACAAGACTAAAGCTGAGTCTCACCGTCCATCCCTGTGGGACTGTGATATGTTAAATGATGAGCCTTAGGACAAAAACGCCTGCCATTTAAATCCAACACTTCCTCCAAATGAAGATTTACACACAGGCGACTTCTCCCGTCAGCTCTCTGCATCTCTCTATCTCTTTCTCCACCCACAGGCCACCCTGGAAAAGCTGTGAGCTAGAGATAGAGCTTCTTGCCTAAATCCCCTTGATTTTCTTTTTTTACCCCCCTTAAAGCGCTCACTGGTCGCCTCCATCTCACATCTGCTTTATCTGAGCCATCAAATCTGTGGCTACAACATAATCACCATCGCACAGCGGTCTGACCGCTGCCTACGGCCAAATCAGACACCCCCGTCTGTCACTATCAAGCGGCTGTTCTTCACACCGACCTTTGTGTAAGAGGACGTTTTGTATCACTGCACTTGGTTTTCAAAGCTCTCCACAGAGTTTTCACGTGCATGTGTTTTTTTGGACTGCATATATATATATATATACAGTATAATCAAGCGTAGCGTCAGTTCTGGCAGGTCACGTTAGTCAAGCTCGCATCAGCTGACTCTCAGCTGATCCACGTCTACCTATAGGAGTACGACGCCCATCACTGTATACATGTATAAGCTCTTTCAGTATTATCAGCAGCTATCGCGTTTCTCAGGAGCGAATTACCCTCCTCCATCCCCAGCTCCTCTCGTCCAGTCAGGATTTGGCATTCTGATTCCCCTTGAATCAGAATAAATTCTCGAATTGTTGTGCATTAAAATATTGACATTAATGACATCTGCAATACAGTTTTGATGGTTCTGTTCTCGTTCTGTTTACCCTAAGTGGGGTTATTGCTGCTCTTGTTCATGCTAGGCTGCATGGATGCGCAGGGAGTTCTCGCCCAGAACAGAACTATACAGCCAATCTTAACTACTGTATATTGTCAGCCAAGAGTGTGTACTATTGTCACTGTTTCTGTACCACAGAAAGTGCTAAAGTTGGACTAACTTACCTGTCCAGCAGAAAACAGGCAACTTCACTGTCGTTTTTAAAACATTTTTCCTGCTTCAACATCTTCCATCTGGAAAAAAGCCCCACCGATGTTAATACGGGATTTATGCCGTCGTATGTCCCGACTTCGCCCGGCTGCATCATGTTTTCTCTTCTTTGCCTGATGAAGATTGCCGCTCTGTCGGCTCTTGTGCAAAATGATACGTGTGATCCTTCATTTGGTAAAATTTCACTACTTACAATCGTACTTCGTTACTACTACTACTTCTTCTTTGTGTGTATTCAACGTAGTGATGGTGCAAGTTGCCTATAAAAACACCAACGAAAAAGAAGCAAAAACAACAGTGACGAAACGTGTTTCGACTTAACATGTAAGGTAACCCGCGGTGTATGTACACTCACCTAAAGGATTATTAGGAACACCATACTAAGACTGTGTTTGACCCCCTTTCGCCTTCAGAACTGCCTTAATTCTACGTGGCATTGATTCAACAAGGTGCTGAAAGCATTCTTTAGAAATGTTGGCCAATATTGATAGGATAGCATCTTGCAGTTGATGGAGATTTGTGGGATGCACATCCAGGGCACGAAGCTCCCGTTCCACCACATCCCAAAGATGCTCTATTGGGTTGAGATCTGGTGACTGTGGGGGCCATTTTAGTACAGTGAACTCATTGTCATGTTCAAGAAACCAATTTGAAATGATTCGAGCTTTGTGACATGGTGCATTATCCTGCTGGAAGTAGCCATCAGAGGATGGGAACATGGTGGTCATAAAGGGATGGACATGGTCAGAAACAATGCTCAGGTAGGCCGTGGCATTTAAACGATGCCCAATTGGCACTAAGGGGCCTAAAGTGTGCCAAGAAAACATCCCCCACACCATTACACCACCACCACCAGCCTGCACAGTGGTAACAAGGCATGATGGATCCATGTTCTCATTCTGTTTACGCCAAATTCTGACTCTACCATCTGAATGTCTCAACAGAAATCGAGACTCATCAGACCAGGCAACATTTTTCCAGTCTTCAACTGTCCAATTTTGGTGAGCTCGTGCAAATTGTAGCCTCTTTTTCCTATTTGTAGTGGAGATGAGTGGTACCCGGTGGGGTCTTCTGCTGTTGTAGCCCATCCGCCTCAAGGTTGTGCGTGTTGTGGCTTCACAAATGCTTTGCTGCATACCTCGGTTGTAACGAGTGGTTATTTCAGTCAAAGTTGCTCTTCTATCAGCTTGAATCAGTCGGCCCATTCTCCTCTGACCTCTAGCATCAACAAGGCATTTTCGCCCACAGGACTGCCGCATACTGGATGGTTTTCCCTTTTCACACCATTCTTTGTAAACCCTAGAAATGGTTGTGCGTGAAAATCCCAGTAACTGAGCAGATTGTGAAATACTCAGACCGGCCCGTCTGGCACCAACAACCATGCCACGCTCAGAATTGCTTAAATCACCTTTCTTTCCCATTCTGACATTCAGTTTGGAGTTCAGGAGATTGTCTTGACCAGGACCACACCCCTAAATGCATTGACGCAACTGCCATGTGATTGGTTGATTAGATAATTGCATTAATGAGAAACAGGTGTTCCTAATAATCCTTTAGGTGAGTGTAGATAGAAATGGCTCATCCTAAGGTAATAAAAACATAACGGTTCATTTTGTAAGGTCTTTATACACCACTCAAAACATAGTTATTTATATTATAATGGATTTCTGAAAATAGATACTCATACATTTTACACATTGCACCTTTAAATATACATTTATACTTATTAAAGCAAAAAAAAAAAAAAAAAAGTTATTCAGTCAAGAGCAGCAAGTTATTTTCTCTTTTGTTTGATTCACATTAATGACACAGAGCAGCAGGAAGGTTTATTAGGCTGCTGTCACTTTAAGACCAAACGCATGGATCCATTATACTGATACACATCTGGTTTACACTCAACTGTTTACTTTCACTTGAGACATAACCAGCTGTGTTTACATGAATACTCAACACGATGGGCATTTTGACATAATTGTGTGTGTATTTGACCATTCAAGCACAATAAAAGACGTGGCTTTCTGTGCATGCGCTTAACGCTGTGTGTCAGTCAGCGTGTGCACAGCATACCGTCCTTTTTCTCTGCTTACTGTGCTTAAAAACCCTTTTTAACATCGAGCACATCCCAAATTCGCAATGTGCCGCACAGAGTTCCTTATAACTCTTATAACTTATAACTCTTTTAAACATCAAGCATGTCCCCCTCTTTATATTCTCATTCATGCATTTCATCACTCTGAAGTGTCAGTAGTGCTATATATTTACAGATATATTTATATATTTACTAACGATGGACATTTTATACCATGGTAACGATATATATCATCAGATCGTCCAGTGAATTTAGAATAGCTTAGGGGGATTGTTTTTTAAACCCCATTAGCCGTCGAAATTCACAGAAAAGCAAATGGAAAATTATTACCACAGCTGCTGTTTATAACATTCCAAGCATTAGACAGTGCTTTTGAATATATAACTATCAAAAGTCATTTGCAAAAGAGGCATGGTAAAAAAAAAAAAAAAAAAAAAGTTTCCAAGACTTAACAGTATAAGATGAAATCTGTGGGAAATCTCTGGGACATAAATCCTATGTATGGAGTGTGAGCTTGAATTATGAGTTTATATGGAATCTGTAGTGTCAGTTTGTGTACAAGTACACACTACTGTAGGTGTGTTGAGATAAAGAAATTGGTCTGTGGGTGTGTTGGAGGTTTATGTTGCTTAACGGCAGCCTGATCCTTTTTACAGCTCTCTGATGGAAAGCCCCTTTCTGTAGGAGCCAGTGACCAACCACTAAATTTATCCTGCTCACATACAGAGATTGAATCCAAAACCCAGCCGGATAACCCATGGATCAGCCCGTGCCTGAAATATGGTACACAAACTGAGAGTGAAAGAGAGTGAGGGAATTTATAGTGTGTCTCCGAATAGCAGTTGTAAGTCAAGCGTTTCAGATGATTGCAGGTCAGAGCTAGAAGAGCTTGACAAAATCTTGTCTGAATTCTGAAGGTTGTTTAGGGCTTACATAGTTTTGGCAGTTTCAGGAGAGAGGTTGCTAGGGTGTTCTCAGTTGTTGCTAGGATGTTCTGATGTCGTTCTGATTTGTTGCTAGTAGAGGTGCACGAGTAATTGTTAAAAGATTGCAATCTCGATTCACACTGAAATCTACAGTAGCGATCGAATTAGAGCAAATCAAAATCACCTTTTGAAAGTAACATGAGGCTTCTAATAACAATTGTATCATTACATTGTTACGCCAGTAGGTGGCGACAAGTGACTGTTAAGTTTTCTTTTTCATTGAATCATTCATTCAATAGATTCTTTCAAACACGCTGATTCATCGAGTATAACAACTGAAATGAAGTATTTATGAGCAAGTCATTGAATCGTTCATTCAAACCGAGTTTTTTTTTAATAGTTCAGATTAGCATAAACACTTTGTCAGTTTAACGTTATTTTGTTTGGTAGTCTGCTCAGAATCGTGAGAGAATTGTGATCTCTGTTTGAAACAAACAATAAAAAAAGAAAGAGATTGTGATTCTCGGTTTATCCAGAATCGTGCAGCTCTACAGTCTATTAGCTTTGGATCTAATAGAGACCAATCTGTGCAAGTCTGTTCATGGCTGAGAATGATCTGTCAGAAGAGTACATGTGCATGCATTAAAAAGTGCATGCATTACAGAAATAGAGGCATACTGTACAAAGTCAGGCAAGGATGATAATTTGATCCGGTGAGAGATTATTACTGAAAAGAGCTGATTTGAATTTTGCTGTGTTCCTCCTTTACGTCAAAGCAGGGCTTCTTATGCGTGATAATTCGGCAAACAAAGCTCAGAAGAGTGCGGGTGTCACTGTGCTGGTGATTAGAAGAGCTTCAATCCCTCCGAGGATCTTATGGAGAGGCATCAACAGGATCACATTTGATTTGCAAATAGTTTTGATAAGACAAAAGTGTGATATTTTGTCATGTTTTTTTTTAGAAGGCCCTGAAAAGCAGCAGCGGTTTAGTGAAATGGCTCCTCGGCTTTTTAGCTTTTTCCCAAAGATGAAAGGCAAAGGCAGACAATTTCCATTAGCGATGTGGCTTCCTGTGGTTGCCACAGCAACATTGCTGCATCCGTTGTGATGTTTCCAGATAAAACTCTCAAAATTTAGTGCTATTATTGTGCATTAAAGCTGGTGCCATTACTGTGATTCACACAGGCTCATTTTGTCCTGATAACCTCTCATTGCTGTCTTATATATGGTATTTTCCATCACAGAATCCATGTACGAAACATCAGAAAAGACGAAAAGAAGCCATGGTTTATACTTTTGTGGTATAGGAGGTGAGATGAGGTGAATAAATGATCTATTGTGCCATGAAATTAAGTTCTGAAGTGCTTTAACTGATGAGAGTCTGGCCTCTCTTACACATGCTTGCTTTTTTCCTCCTGACTCACAGGAAGTGAGACGTTCTTCTGTGTGTGTGTGTGGATCTGCAGCCGTAGACGTTCTCCCGGATCAGACGACGAAACCAGCACCTGCAAGAAGAATGGAGGGTGAGAAACATTCATGTACAACATTGACCATCTTATATTACTCAATATGACATCTTGCATATTTTGATTACGTCATTGGGATCACAGTGTAATTTTGTTTTTATCATATTAATATTTGCACAACTTCACAAATGGTCAGAAGCACAATATTACATTATATTACAAATCATATAGGCTAGCATTACGCTATCGTTCAAAAGTTTGGGGGTCTGTTTTTATGTTGTTTTTGAAAGAAGTCTTGGGCTGCATTTATTTGATCAAAAATACAGTAAAAAACTATTTAAAACAACTGTTTTCTATTTAAATATATGTTAAAATGTAATTTATTCATGTGATGCAAAGATGAACTCCAGTCTTCAGTGTCACATGACCCTTCAGAAATCATTATAATATGCTGATTTGCTGCTCAAGAAACATTTCTGATTAATATATATGTTTTTCAGTATTCTTTAATGAAAAATAAATCTTTTGTAACAATGCAAAAGTCTTTACTGTCACTTTGCTGATTAAATTATTGGTAACACTTTATTTTACAGTGTCCTTGTTACAAATATTACATGTACTTACTATAGTAATAACAGATGCATCAATATGTCTACAAGGTTGATATTTATTCAGTATCCTTTATAATGGTTGGACTTTGGGAACATTTTAATGATGGTGTTTTACCAGTCAGTTTAGTTGAACTTAAAGGATCTTTGGTTGATAAGGTTTCAATAAGGTTTTGAGAGGTTATGACTGGTTCACTGGTTATGACTGATAATGATATATATAACAAATAAAAGTATCCAAGATGTTTAGTCATTTCTCAGCAGGTACAACATTTAAGTGGAACTTCATTGAAAGAAAAATGCTAATGCAGTGCTTAACAATAATTATAGGCCCATTAAATTGACATGGTGTAATTTTTCCTAAAGGTAGCCTATATAAACAATTTAATAACTGTGCAACAAACTAGGTTACAAAACATGTCATTTGAATTTCATTGAGGATGATAGGCCTATCTGGCTATGTGGCTCATCTTGTCTGCAGGCCTATGGAAGACACATCTCTCCAAAGAACAGCATCTGAAAAACAGGTTAACCAAAAGAGAAACATCATTTCTCTTCAAAACACAAAATCATTATTACATTAAACAACTGCAAATATATTAAAACAGAATTAACCTACATGATTAAATGACTAAACATATGTCAAAATGTTGTTGCAGTAATCAAGATCACTTTGATCTATATTAGGCCTAATAGGTCTAATTGAAAATATTGGAAATGCATTTCTACCTCAAATCTTTGTCCCCTTTCCAGTGGTTGTAGACCTTATCAAGGTCTATAGCAGTGGTTCCCAATTCCAGTCCTCGTGACCCACTGCTCTGCACATTTTGTATGTCTCCCTTATTTAATACTCATCAGCTCATTAGGAGAGACTCCATGAACTGAACTGAGTGTGTCAGATAAGAGAGACCTACAAAATGTGCAGAGCAGTGGGTCACGAGGACTGGAATTGGGAACCACTGGTCTATAGGACCCTCTTTTTGCCTTGATTTAATTCTCATCAGTTGGTCCAAGTGGAAAACTTCAAGGCGGTTGCACGATTTTGTCTTAATGGCATTCATTAGACTGAAACCGCGTTCACAGTCGGCGCTGGATGCTTGGAATGTGCCACAAATGTCAAGAAGTTGTACCAGATCTGGAAAATGCTCACTTTTCAATCTCAGAAAATGATCTGAGCAGTCCGATTTTCCTTTTTTCATTAACCATGAACTTGAATTCGTTGTATTGTTGACAAATGCGCCCCGGGACCGCATCGTCTGCTTCCTCCAGAAGCGCTTCGAACTTCTTCGCCATTCAGCCCATGATCAAATTCAACAACTGCATGATCCAACGTGTCCGGCTCAAAGGCAGCCCACTCTTTGAGCTCATTTTCAGGGAAGTGGGCATCCAAGTGCTCACAAACTTTGTTCACTACACTCTCACTTTCCAAAACTGTGAGCGCTCGTTTGCCCCAGTGAACTCGCTCTCCTAAATATTGCGCACGTAGTTTCTGTATTTTCGCTCTGGCAATGCAGTGCCCATCCATGGCCGTAAGGTTACTGCGCTGTAAGCAGGTGCACAGCTGAGCGAGTTCCTCAAGCACTTCTGCTAGCACAGCGATTGCAAATTTGTACTTGGTGTCGGTCAGTTTTCTATGACAGTATTTCGCAATGGGGTCAGAGTCAGCTTCTTTGGCGCAGTATTCGGTCAACGCGCTGAAATTTCGCAAAAAAGCGTGCACAGCTTGGTAGCGTGACAGCCAACGCACTTCATTCAAAGGCCTAAAAGACAGCGAATCCACTTCCAAAACCTCTGCCATCTCTGTGAATTTGGCTTTCTTCACAGATGATCTGCAAAACATGGAGTATACTGTCCGGAGTAGCGTTTCTACCTCTTTCATTATAGGGACATCTTTCCATGCGTCATCAATTCCTAAGTCCTCCCTATGGGCCACGCAGTGTTGCTCAGTCAGGTGCGGTACCTGACGCTTCAGTAAAGCAGCCACTCCTTTATGTCTGCCTAACATGACAGAAGCACCATCTGAAGTAAATATGACCATTTTGTTCATGTCTAGCGCATGGTCTGTGTAGAACTTGGTAATGGCATCAAGGATGTTTTCTACAGTGCATCCTGAAAGCTGAATGATTCCAGCAAAAACTGTCTTGTAACTGAAATCAGTTTGCTCCCGAAACTTAATGTAAAGCGCAAGCATCTTATGCACTGAGATATCGGTACTTTCATCCACAATTAGTGTGTGGACACGAGCATTTCTGATGCTGCTTATCACAACTGAGTTGATACATTCCACAAATTCAAAAGCATCATTTTTGCTTCTCCAACTCTGAGGTAGGTCGACGTATTTTGCCATATGATCGTGCATATCCTGAACTGATAACATGGACATGTTGGTGTTAATTGCTAGCATCACACTGTCGATCAATATTTTTATTTGTTCAGGGTCGGATCGTGCTCTCTGAATTCGTCTCTCTCGGGATTCATTAGTTTCGGTCAGAATTTTATCGATAGAGTTCCCATGTCTAAGTCTTAATGTTTTCAATGCGTCTACATGGACTTTCTGTGTCAGATGACGCTTTAGGTAATCAAGCTTCCACTCGGACCAATGTTTCCCCCGAGCGAACTCTCCTTTCGCTTTTGCCTCTGAGCAGAATTTGCAGATCACGCCACTCCTTTCTTCATATGTTAATATGTCTGAAAGTTTAATCCTACCTGGACCATCTTATGTGTCAGTTTGGACTATTTCATCTAGCCACTCATGTTTAAACGTTAGGCAGACCTTTTTCTGGGGCACCTGCTCTGCCTTTCTCTTCGCCATGGTAGCCTACTGTATAACTGCTGGCGCACGCCAAGAGTAGCCTAAAGGATAAGTAAACATTCTAACGTACATCCGGCTTGGTTGTCACATGTCAGTATTTTAAATGTTTATTACCTAGCCTGCATCGCCTTTGATGCTCAGATGTTTAACCCCTGAAAAAAAATAGTTTGTGCGGTCTGAAAAATCTATTGCGCGGCCACTTCGACTGGCCTGCGCGGGCGCAGCTTAGAGGGAACATTGATCCTAACTCTACTCTATAGTAAGTACATGTAGTTAACTAATATTACTCAGTACTGAAATGTATAATTACGCTGTAACAAGGACACCTTAACATAAAGTGTGACCAAATTATTTTTCAAGGACTATTACTATGTGATTGCTGTGCTCGTATCGGTTCTTCATTAGTCAGCTTTCGTAGGAGCAGTCACACTTCAGATTGACCGAAATAGCTCAGATGGATTGCAAAGGCAATATGACTTAAGACTCATAATATAGATCTTAATATAGTCATATGAATTGCATTTAGGGTACTTTTATGGTGCTTTTGATAATGAATCCCTTTAATTTTTTCTTTTGAAAGAAAATGCAGATTTCAGAGTGAAACATGAGCGATTAAGTGACTAATAAAATCTTTTTTTGAGTGAATTATTACCTAAAGGTGGAATAATTGCTGCAGTGCATTACTAAATTACTAAAACACCATTAATTCAGCTCTCTTATTAGATGCAGATTTAGATTGTGATCTGTAAAGAAATGTGTTATAAAGCAATGAAAGAAAAGCCAATATCTTTTTTCTTTACCGTTCGTGACATTGGATGCGTATTTGTTTGTTCTTTTGTTGTGCGTGTTTGCACTCATTTTATAGCTAATCATGGGAAATCAGCGTCTGCCGCTCAGACTTTGACTTCCACAGAAATGTGTCAGGGAAGCTCAAAGTAATTCTTGCCATGGAAGTCTTTGATGAAATATGAATGGCAACAGATTCTTGTATTGATGCTTCCTAATGAATATGCATGAGTGCATACTCCCATTGTACAGCTTTTTATTTTTGTCAGAAACAGGGCTGAATATTTCATTCAGAAGAGGTTTATAATCAAATTTTTCCTTTCAGCTGTTTTGTTTGTTTTGTAGGAATAGCAGGCATTGTGTGCAATGCATTGGCATAATTGTTTAAATACTGTATGCACAAGCACATTTAATCACTCAAACACATACCACACACACATTAACACATGTATCTGCACTCCATTGCCGACGCTGATGCAACACTCTCATGGGCGAGAGACAAACTAAAAACAAACAGTTCTTTCTCACTCTAAGCATCTGTCACATGGTCCCTCTGTATGTTTTTCTTTTAAATACATAAAGATTATAAGAAAATTAAGTGTTTCATCATTTCCATAAAATTATAGTTTACTAAATTATGCAAATGATTGAATCTTTATTTCCATACTATTCTACAAAAATGCTCCTACCTTGACCAAAATACATTTTTAAAGGCTCAGAGACTTTTACATGAAGTTGAATATATGTACTGTTAGTTATTTGCCTAGTACATTTTAAAACAGGGTTTACACAGGTTTACATAAATGACATAGAATGATATAAAATACGTTATAAATTAACCTGCATTTGCTTGGCGAAGTATCATCATGTATTGTTAGTTTGTCATAGGGCTGACAGATGACGGAGTATAACTCTGCGTCTCAGACAGAAACAACATTGTGATGGAGATTTTATGAGGAATAAGATGGAGGGGTTTGGCTCAACGCCTAGATGGAGAGCACAGGACGACCTGACTGAGACTTCTTTTAGAAAGCCTGCGCTATCATCCAACCGAATGTGGGTTAGTCATCAAGGGTTTCCCTGCAGCTCATCTGCTGTTTAGCATACAAGGTGTTTTTTTATTTAGTAAATACAGTGGCAGCCATGATCATTCCTGCTGAAGCTTTTAGCTCACTCACTCACGACTGTCTGGTTTTATGTTGCAATAATGACTCTTAACAAATAAAGGAAAACACTATTAATTTCATTTAAAATTAATTCACTGTGACAAGAAAAATATGAAGAGTTCAGATGCGAAAGCCTCTAAGTGCCATTTGAAATTTTCTTCTAGAATGATCATTTTTATCAAGCTTGTAATGGATATGACAATGTTAATGGTTTGGTCTAGGGTCAATTAATCGCAATGAAACTGCACGCGATTTGGCAAAGGCTGCGATTTTTATGGCTGATCGGTAGTAAATGCTGCTCCATCTGAACGCCAGAGGGCGCTCTCACGCAGACACGCCAAATATGCCCCGCCGCAGAAGTAGATAACGCACATCATTCCCAGAGCCCGTCTACGGAGAGCCTGCCCACTCCCTATTAAGTCCTATTGTACCGAATTTTGGTTGTAGTTCCACCAGAGTTCCACTGGGGGCGATCGCCATGAGTGCAAAATGAATGGGAGTCTATGGGGCTAGACGGCTATATGTGTCTCTTTCACCCGATTGCCGTTGAGAAATCTCACATTTGAGTGTAGATTTTGCAAGTTCAACATGGGTTATAGGTCGAAAGTTGAATGAACGAGTACTTATGTCCTTTCGATTTCTTACAGGTTGAGTTGTTGTTGCCCATAACACGCTAGCATTCTGCTAATGAACGCTGATTGGTCAGTGAAGGACTAATTACGACCAGAGATACCGCTTGATGGCATCGTGGCATCCGAAGCGGGACCAGAAACAAACAAAACAAAAACTCGTTTAGCACGTGTATTTACCTGTGTCAGCTGTGTTGTCGATGCCTCGAGAGAAAACAAAGTGCAGAGCGCGAAAGCACCAGAGTGACTGAAGGATTGCCGTAAAGCAGTATCTCTGGTCGTACGATGTGTATGACGTCATTGACACTTTAAAACATTTTTTTAAGCAAATAAGTGACTCTAAAAAATCTAACACCCAGCAATGTGTAATTTCTTTGCATCTCCTTTCGAATACAACATTCAAATTACTAGACAAAAAATTATATCCTGAGAAAAGTGGATTTTGGTTGGTATAGCGCCATAGACCTCCATTCATTCTGCACTCGTCCTGTGAGCGCCCTCATGTGGAATCAGAGTGGAACTGCAACCAGTTCAGAAGCCGGAAGTGTAGTGAGAGTGAAACTTCTCGCCATATTAGACATTCTCTGTCATTCCTCAATATCCCTCCTCGTCTCCTCGCTCCTCCGTCCTCCATCCTATGACCCGGAAACCGATCGAGCTCAGCCACCTTGAAGGACATCTCAATTCTCTAATCGCACCGCGAGGAGTCGAGGATCGAGGAGTGAGGAGGCTTCCCGACGAGTCATGAGCGAGTTTTATCGACTAAACGTGACGCACGTTTAAATTCTCCTCCCCTTTCACATCGGTCACAATAATTTAAATTTATACTTTACCTTTGCAGTTTATACAAACCACACATCTCACATATTTCAACAGGGTATCTTGCTTTATTATGAATTTCTTAAATAACCAAATTTGACAACATAAGGGCAGATCCTTTGAGCCTTTGCTGATGACGCTGTGAAGTGACGCTCGAGTGATCAAGTTTTCCAATGTATAAAAAAAGCTTTCGTTCGATTCCTCCGTCCTAATTTTCTTCCCTCGCATCCTACAGGGGGCGGAGCTGAGATGTGAGGAAAGGAAGCGAGGAAAGGAATATGAAGCGAGTTTGGAGTAAAAGCATGTTATTAAATGTTGTCTGTTGTTGGACAAGAGGTTCATAAATGCTTCTCATGTTTGGAAAGATGTTTGACGTGTGTTGCTTTTTCAAATGCACGTTATAAGTTACTCAAACTCACAGTGCTTTCAGATGGAGCAGCGTTTACAGAGCCGTACATCAATGACAAGCTGCGCATAAAAAACAGCCGCAGCCTTTACGATTTCATAATTGCGATAAGCCAAATCGGTTTAAGTGCGATTACATGGAAATTGCGATTAATCGTGCAGCCCTAGTTGGGTCTTGGCGGAATAGATCATGTAAGTAAGTACCGGACTTGCTAATACATACACGTCAGGCCAGCAGATCTATACAGGTGGAGCTGTGGAAGGTGGAGGGTTTCTGAAAGTGCGCTGGACTGCTACAGCAAATGCTGACCAAGTATTTGAAGCTTGAGCAGCGAGCTCATTGGCTACTGATACAGCGGGAACCAATCAGCTGGGCCCTATAGAGAATGATGGGATTACAATCAGATTGAGTTAAGGACCTTTCAACCTGCGCCATGTGGAGTTTCACGACAGAACTTTGTATTTAAGAACCGCTTTGACGGATTCAGTGAGTGTGTGAATCATTAGACCAGCAACTTTTGAGTTTAGGAATGATTCATTAAAAATAACCATCTTGTAGGAGTCTCTTGTTGTTAATCAGAGCTGTATGAAAGAAAGATGCATTTCTATTTATTGTTTTTTGAATTAGTTTGTTGCACCCACTCGTGCTTTCTTGTCACTTTCCATTCACATTGCAAACTCAACCCTCAGCTAAAACTTTTCTTTTTCCCATGACTTTGTAGATTTAAACTCTGATGCTGTGGTTTCTGCTGGTTAAGAAAGTTTTTTAAGGGGAAATCTAAAATGCTTAATGTGAAAAACGCTTCAAGGAAATCAGATTTCTTACTTGTAATGCACATTATCTACCAAAAAAGGTAGTGTTTTTTAAGTTTTCTACCCCAAACAGCCTAACATTGCTTAATGTTCCGAAGCAACAACCCAGAAACACAAAATCTTTTAAAACGTACAGGTTGTAAAGTCTGTCTACAGGCGATATAGGATAAAGGGATAATCAAATAGACTTTTCTTTATAGCCTATTATGTGGGAAACAAGTTTAATGTAAAACTTTGAGCTTTACATTTAGATTATAGGCCAGTGGGCTCATCCGCTTGTCTTTATAAATAATAATTTTTATAAATAAAAATTGGTCTTGCATGCCAAAGTATTAGTAAATGTTAGGCTGTGTCTATGTAATGGATATGGATGGGTAAGAATCATAAGGTAAATCTTTGTGCTCTGTGTTTTGATTATGGCATTGTTCTTGCATGCAGATGGTGTTTATTTTCATTAAGGTTAGAGAGAAATTCTGCTGTCATTGCTATGGTACATTAATCAAAATTTGTTTGTTTTATAATTGGCTATTCAGATGAAGAAAACGCTCTGCTGCAGTGTTGTCTTGTTTGGTTTGGTTGTTTTGGCTCGATTAAGATGGTGTTTTATGATGAGAACTATTAGAAATTTGGTATTTGGACTACACTGAGTCATGAGTCATGTGAAGTTATTTAATAGTGCAGTGTTTAACTGTGGAAAAATGCAGATGTTTAAGAAACCGTTAACAAAATGAAAAGTTATGAAAATCTTTTGGATCCAGTGTTTCTTATAAACTGGAACCGGTTCTGACTAAGAATCAGTTCTCAATTCCCACATTCCCTATGGTGATAAAGTACGATCTCTTAATAGCCAATTTTATCTGGGAAAATGGCCAAGACTGGACACTGAAGTGCTGTAAAGAGTGATGTGAAAGGCCTAGCTGGAGGCATCAGAGGAATTAAAGCATATGCTCGAAGCACCTCGTTTGTTAAGTGTCACGCATTGGAAGTGTTTAGGCTTGTGGAAAGGTTGACTGATTTCAAAGTCAGGTTTAGACCTGGACTTGACCTACAACTCTAATCACATTCCTGACCGTTACCCTCCAAAATCACAATGAACTATTGGATGCTTTTTAAAATTGTCTTAGTGATCTCATATTCCTGGAGGCAGCAGTAAAATAATTCAAATGACTCAAAAATGGTATTTTATTCTTTTAGTCAAAAGGATTCCAATTTTTTTCTTTTTGAGGCGTTTGAGTTATGATGCAAAAAAGATTTAGATTTAACAGAAAAATGTATTGCTCAAATAATATTTATCCTAAAATTGCGTATATAGGATAAATAAAAATAGATTAGTTGTTTTCCATACCGTTTGTGTAGAGATATAAAACTCATGTGGATTGCAGCAGATCTTTTGCTAATTGAATTCATAATGAAATCTCAAATATTTGATTGTAGATTTCAGAATCTTGGCAAATTTGAGCACAGTTTGAGACATTGAGGAGCTCTGAAACTCTCTGACTCTTCTTTGCCTGATCTCTCTGACTTTGTCTTGGCTGATCTGAGCACAGTTTGTGTTATTGCAGAGATATTTTTGAAAATCTAGGAGACACATCTGAGTTTACTGATGGAAATCTACTAAGATGTTGGCTAGGATTAGGTGCATCGATGATCAAATTGTCATTTCACTCAAAATTAATTTGTTGCAAATCAATTGAAAAAGGCCTGGGGTTGTTATCTAACTGCTATTATCAGAGGGACCATGACACAAAGTCATTAGCAGTGAAATATGTGTGTGCAGTGTCTTTCAGTTTCAAGTTATGAATTAACAATAGATGCAACCTGTTTGATTGTACTATGATAAACAACAGTACAATCATTACCATAATACTGAGGAAAAAACATTAAGGGTAATTTGGATTCCAGGAGAACATTAACTTTGAATACAAAGCAGCAAACATTTATTCATGTATATTAAACAGACAAATGCGATTTTATTAGCCCAGATCCAATTATGGAGCGAGCAGTCATTAAAGCCATTACAAACATGGAGAAATGCTGCCACGTGCACTTTCCCTGGGAAAAGGCTTCTCGTCTTCTATTTGTTCTCATAACACACATTTCAAAATGTTTGTGTGGATTTTAAATGACTTTTGTGGCATGGGTTATAGACACATGGGTTTTATGACACACCATTCAGAGCTGCCGCCCGCTGTGAATTTGACACCCGTTGTGAATTGTGTTTGATATTACAGAGACATTTTGTTAGCGCGAACACCTGGTAATGATGTTTCGCCATGTGTGCAAATGGCTGTATATCTCTTCTCGACAGCGACACTACAGCTCGTTACAGGTGTTATATCATGACACTGGTATTGTCATTGTGACCATCGCAATGCCTAACCAAAATATTATGGGCTGTTGTGAAGATGTTTTCGATTCATATACGCAAAAGTGTCATGCCCATTCAAACTGATTTTGAATGACAATGCAGCTTCCAGGAAAAACTATATTTTTTACACAATTAATGGTTTTTTTTTAAGTGTGAAAAAACGTACATGCTTAAAAACCCATTAATAGCCTTTAAAACCCATTAAATTATAAGAAATATTATTTTATTTCTTATTTAGTTATGCCCGGTTGCCATTTGGAAAGGAGACATCAGAATGCATGAACCAAATGTGTTTCTGCCTCAGAAAGAAAGAAAATGAAAAACATTATAATCCTTGAGTGTAACCTACCTATAATGCCTATCATGTAATATTTTAGCACAACAGAAGCTGTGTATTTCATAAATATAGTATCTACTAGCAGCTTTAAAATAACACAAAATGCCTTAGGCCCTGTTTACCCCTGGTATTAAGATGCGTTTTGGTAGATCGAATCACAAGTAGACGAGGGAGACACATTCCCGTTTACACCTGGTGTTTTAATCCGTCTCTTTTGTCCACTTTCATCCACTTCTGTCCTGATTTCTTCGATTTCTGTGTGGGTAAATGTATGGGGTTTTTAAGATCTTTCGATCGAATGGACAACATCGTTTTTTCTCTGACAGCCGCAAGACCAGCCGAACGCTGTGAGTGTGTGTTAGAAATCAGGAATGGTGAGCAGGCACGTGCAGAGGGGGGGGCGTTGGGTGCTCGAGCACCTGCCCCTTTGCCCCTTGGTGCCCAAAGTGCCCTTTTGTCAAGGCAAAATTTCCTCTCCTTTTTTGTAATTAAAGGCCCTTTTGTGGATGCCTGCCCAACCTAACTATTAGTAAAATTAATAAATAATAATTTAGCCGTAAATGAAATGACCCACATGATGACCTGGCTTTCACCTGACGAACTCATCCGGAACGATTCCTCACGCTGCACGCACATTCTTTAATTTCGCGTGGCTACGCGCACTACCAGAAGATCTGCGGCTGCTGGTAATGCTGGGTACACACCAAAAGATAATCGGGCTGATTTTGGGCCGATTTCCCCCCTTCCGACAATCCTAGCTATGTCCCGATTATCTTGATGGTTTAACAGATTATCTTATCAGATTTTCCCTTGGTGTGAGGTGTGTTAAGAGTGTCCGAACCTGCTCGGAAGAACGTCGGAGCCGCTCCGATCGCGAATCGTAAATATTAAACATGTTTAATATACGATCAGAAATCCTGATGTGTGGGGGGAACCCCGAGGACAAACGCGCGCACGCTCTGGAGATTATCACGTAAAACAAAACAATATCCAATCAGAAAGCGAGATGATGGAAGACACGGTCATTCACACACACACACACACACACACACACACACACTTGCAGGAAGCTTAATGTTAAGATTTAGTATTCATAAGTATAAATTTCGAGGAAACAAGCCTTTGTTTTTCATTTTAAGTGCAGAAATTTTACAATACCTAAACACAATTGGGTTTGAAAAATAAGAAGGCTGCAAAGTGCGTTTCAATCTGTAAACATTTTAAAATTTTTGTTTAACTTTTAAGTTTGTCACTGTTTATGTATATGTCTTTTTATGTTTGTTTATCGGCTTTACTCTTTGTACCCCCCGACTGTAATTGTAATTCTTAAAATCAATAAAAAAAAGATAAAAAATAAAAATAAAAAAAAGAAGAAGCTGAGTGTTAAGGGATCAGTGAGGTTCTATAGAGGGATTAAATAACTTTTTCTAAAGAGACAATACATCCAATAAAGAATAAATAAAGACAATAAAGAATGAATATATTTCTGTATAAAAGGTTATATATAATGGTAGGTACAATGGTTTTTTCACGTGAATTTTCTGTGAAAATCATTCCAAACACTATCGCAATTTCTCCCTGCATGTTGTCCGTCATGCTTATTCTGAAGTCTCACGATATTTTGCGAGATTCCCTGTGTTCATAGTTGAGACTCTGGTTGAAAATCTGTTTGTGTGTGGTGTGCTGTCTTTGTCACATCATGGCACACCACACACTATAGGAGCAAAACGCTTAAATCTGGGATTTTTTGTCCTCATGTTTGTGGTCTTTCACATTTTGAAAATCTTATAAGATGTAAAAAATCTTTTGGTGTGTACCCAGCATAAGTGGCGTTTCATTTTCAGCGAAGATTTTACAAGGACGAGGTGAAGAGAGCATGCAGAGATGTTGTTTATATTGCAGTGTGTAGGCTGTAGAAGTAACGTTAACTGTTTTCCTGAATGCCATCAAGATTAAAACCGAGACTGATTTCATAACAGGTCAATAAACAAATAGTTAAAATTAAGTCACTTACATTTTAGACGCAATGACTGTTTTGTTCTGTTTCAGCAGCGAAAATAGTTCCAAACAAATATCACCGCAGAATCGCGCATCTCACAGCAACACTTGTTGCATTACTGAATGATTCAGCATTTTGAACGAATCGGTTGAGTCAAAGATTCAATTACCCATTCACAAACTGCCTCATTCTGAATAAATCAGCCGATTGAACGAATCGTTTGAATGAATGACTCAATGACTCGCTCATTAAAACGGTCGCCTGCCGCCTCCTACTGGCGGTTTAGTTTCATAAAGTATCATCTTTTCAACATTCCTTATTTTTGTATATTCAAAAATATTTAAAATAATCTAATTTAATACAGTTATAATTTTTCAATGTAAATTATTTAATGTGATTGGTAACTATAATATAATAACTATAATATATTGATCAAATTTAAGAATTTGAAATGAAAGTTGGAGCATACATTTAATAAAATTAGGGGAAAGATGCCCTTTATAAAAGATACAAAAAATTAGAAATTTCAAACAGTGATGTAATGAACCATTGACAATTTAAGTTTGAAGGGAGAAAAGCCTCTGTTTAGGCTATTAAGGAAATGTAATTTTGCCAAAAGAAGAACTTTTATTGTATATAAATGTTCATTTTAAATCAGCCTACTTCAGCGTGATATGTTACCATACTATCATGCTTAACACTAAGAATTTGAATAATTGTAATGTGATAATCAGATGCAGATATCTAAATCAAAGAATATGGGCGGTTTGCGGGTGGATTATTTATTTTTAACAGTGGATTCGGGCAGATTCGGGTGACTCAAAGTGCACCAGATTAATGAATTTATCTTTAAAATGTACAAAATTTTCTTAGGGGGGGCATGCCCCGGACCCCCCTAGAGGTACCAAGCTCCACCCACAAAAATGATGTGGGAAACACATTAGGCTATATGATGATCTACAAAAAAATACACATTTTATTATCTTATTATTAAAATACATTATTAGGATTTTACCACCTCCGCCTCATTTTAAGCCAGGAAAAACACAGCCATGTGCCCCCCTTTTATACTTTGAGCACCTGCCCCTCCAGAGGTCTCTGCACGGCCCTGATGGTGAGAGAACATTGTGCTTGGTACGTGTTTCGTCTTCAGACCAAACTTGGGTCTCCAGCCGACAAAGTTTAAATCCCGTCTGGCTAGCGCTCTTCCCATAATGTTTATGCATTAGGTCAGTAGGTGGAGAGTAGACTGTCTTTTATGGCTGTTTGAACACATTCGACCACATGAGCGTTTACACTATGAAAGCAATCCGGTCGAATGCGTTTTCGACTCACTCTGGAAGTGGACGAAAGTGGACAAGCTCAAAACGTTTTAGACACAGTTTACACCTGTATTTAGTGTCATCCACTCGATCCGATATATATTTTAATACCAGGTGTAAACAGGGCCTTACATAAGATACAGTACATTGAAATTTCTTGCATCCCCATGGTTAGACACCACTGTACTAGAGTATTACACCTACACAGTGAACTACCTAAGTTGGCCAGGACTGCAACTGTCTCCTTCTTATGAGTCTGAGGTGCCACTTCATTCTTTCAGCAAGTATTTAGAATGACTGTTACAGATCACACGGTGCTTAAAATAAGACGAGATATTATGTTGGTGACACCTTGTGAGGCCCATCAATCACTCTGCCTCAGACGCAGCATTTTGCTTATATGTATCTAAATGCTGTGAGGGAGAATTACGCACTAGACACAACAGAAGTGATAGCAAAGTGTCCCGTGTTCATTTGCTGTGATGGGTTCCAGTGCTTTGATTCCTTGCAGAGGACACACTCTGAATGTACACTGATAAAAATTATTTTGTGGTGAAGTAAATACTACAGAAAAAAACAATGTAATTTCTACATGAAAAAGTTAGTTCAGGCAAGAATAAAAAAAAAAAAACTAAGTAAATTCTATATTAGTACTCAATTCAAGCGTAAATATCAACGTTATAAAATTAAGCGCAATTATTACTCAACTTTTCTGATACTGGTGTTCCCATCATGCACTGGGCCTTGAATAATTAATGAGGTTGATTTTTTTCACCGTTTTCCAGCTGTATTTACACTGTTTTATCATTGCTTTTGTTGTTAGGATTAGTAGTAACTTGTCATTTTGTGCCATTTGGTGTTCAAAACACAAACACGATCCATCAAATGTTACCGTCATTGTGTATTGTCTACCAAGTATTGAGGTCTCTGCGTTCACATGACGTGTATTTTATTATGTAGATATGGTGTCTCACACAATATCTGTTGTATTTATTACTTAGCTGTTTCTAAGTAAAGCATATCTTTTAAAAGTGTGGTTTAATTCAATGTAATATTTTGTTTGAGTGAAATGTATTGCAAAGGAAACTTCAAACTAAATAGATATTACTCAACCTTTACTAGCCAAGTTAAAATTATTTATTTTCTTTGTTACTATCATCTAACTTCGTTAAGTTTACTTAATTCCATATGTGAAATTTACTTAAAAAATATGCATGCAAAACCTTTCCAAAGAAAAATTAAGTAAATTTTACTTATTGTTTTTGTTGTTCAGTGTAGTGCATGTGTGTATACCGTTGTCTACTTTGCTAACTGCAAGGTTTTAAAGAACAGTAAAAGTGTAAATGTGCTGGCTTTTTGCTTTCACATCTCTCTCTGTCAATTTCTTAGGGTTAATTATTTAAGAATGAACTGGAAATTTCTTTTAACAGCATGATTTTCTGTACTTCAGATTTTCAATATACTTATAAAGAGGTAAAATCGATTACATATTATTTTAATGTTAGCTACAGTGAATTGTGATATTGCAAAGCATCTCTATCAGTCATTTTTCTTTGAAGAAATAGTTAAATTGCACAGTAGCGTGACTGAAACCTGCAGAGACTGTAAATCAGAATCAAATCAAGTGCTTCTCACTGTTGCTGAAAAGAGAGACACCTCATTTGAAAGCGATTACAGCAAATCACATTTGTGTAAGTGAACAGAACTGTTCCTAATGTTTCTATTCGTGGAGCCTTTTTACAGACTATGATTTCCACACTTATGAAAATTGTACATCTATCAAAATTTTTTGGTCACACTTTATTTTAAAAGGGTGGTATAATGCCCTTTTCACAAGATGCAAAATAAGTATTTGATGTCCCCAGAGTGTTTATGTGAAGTTTTAGCTCAAAATACCCCACAGATATTTTTTTATAACATGTTAAAGTTGTCACTTTTTGAGGGTGAGCAAAAACGCGCCGTATTTGTGTCTGTCCCTTTAAATGCAAATGAGCTGCTGCTCCCGGCACAGGGGGCACAGGGGGCGGAGCTTCAACAGCTTTCCTTTTACCTCACACACACATGCACTGAAAATTTCTTTTAGCCTTTTATGTTCAAACCGGAGTCAGACAATGATGGAGAGACTCAAGAAGAAGTGACAACATGTAGAATGCAACAGTACATTTCTGAATGGTTAATTGATGTATTTATTTAGCTTATGTGTAGTTATCTTCTAGTCATTGATTAGCATATTCTGTCATGATAATCTAAAGCGCGTTCCCAGGGGGCGGGGTTTATGTAAATTTTAGGGTTTGTGATGTCACTAACCCAGGAGGAAGCTTGTGTAGTCTCTACCAGCCGTTTGTTCCTTAAAAAGCAATTTCTTTAAAAGCAAATATCTCCCTTTGCTTTGAACTTTGAGCGTTGTAACTTTGCAGATGTTGTTTATGCTCAAACAGAAAAAATACACACTAACTGAACTTACAAAAGTGAAATCATAATCAACCACCCCTTTAAGGTGAAGTAGTTACATTGTACTTACTCAAATAAGTACTGAGTAATATTAATTAACTACATAGAGTTACGGTTAGGGTTTGGTTTAGTGTTAGTTACTTGCAGAAGTTTTTTCTATAGTAAGTACATGTAGTAACGTGTAACTGCGTCACCTTAGAATAAAGTGTTACCAGTTTTTTATATTTAAATATATTTTTTAAATTGTGTACATTTATAACACTATACCATGTGTTACTGTGTATTACCTTAGCATTTACAACATACAACGGCCTAGGGAGTGATGGCAAATTTGATATCTTTCTCTCTTCTAACCATTGTAATCAAGCGCTGCATATTAATATAGTCATTGGTAGGCTGTCATAGATTTATGTTATTTTGCTATTAGAGCTAATTGTAATGCAAAAATAATATTTTTTTGTACTTTCTGTTCACCACTATAGAAGTTTACTCATCTTCGACTTGACATTACTGATGAAAAGTTTCGGGCAATTCCAGTTTAGTCATCAGAGGATTAGTACTTTCTGTTTCTCTTCTGTTTTGTCATGTGTGCAGTGAGATATATCAGATTGAAAAGATTGTTTCAAAAGTGCTTATCAGTTGTCAGTGTCGAGGGAAAGTAAGAAAGAGTGAGAGAGAGCGGTGTTGTAATGCAGAGGAAGGGAGTGTGGGAAAATAAATGTTAAACCGATTAAAATAATTGAAAAGCCTGAAAAATATTCCCCTGCAGGAGTGGATATGATTACTGATCAGTCTGCCTTGACAGATTTCAAAAGACTTAAAACTGTTGTAAAACACTGTGTGTGTCACTTTAACAGAGCCAATGACGCTTGACCAATCACATTCACAGATGGATTATTAGAGGGATATATTGTTTGATGGATGGATAGAGGGATAGATGGATTGATATATACTGTATATAGACTACTTCTGTCACATATTTGGCAGATGCTTTTATCCAAAGCGACTTACATTGCATTTCAAGGTACACTGGTTTACATTTCAAGGCACACAGTACCAAGGTACAAGGTACTGTTCAAAAGTTTGTCAGTAAGATTTTTAATTAAAAAAAAGGAAGTAATGCTTTTATTCTGCTACACATTAAATTGACCAAATGTGACATACAGACAGTATATTGTTACAAAAGATTTCTATTTTAAATTTTAAGAATCCTTAAAAAAAAAAAAATTATCGAGAGTTTCCACAGAAATATTAATCAGCAATAATAATAAGAAATGTTTCATGGATGTATGAATGTATGTATGTATGGATGGATGGATGGATGGATGAAAGGACGAAATAGCCAGAGATGGATGGATGGATGGATGGGTGGATGGATGGATGGATGGATGGATGGATGGATGAAGGACAGATAGCCAGAGATGGATGGAAGGACAGATAGACATGGATGGATGGATGGATGGATGGATGGATGGATGGATGAAAGGACAGATAGCCAGAGATGGATGGATGGATGGATGGATGGATGGATGGATGGATGAAAGGACAGATAGCCAGAGATGGATGGATGGATGGATGGATGGAAGGACAGATAGCCAGAGATGGATGTATGGATGGATGGATGGATGGATGGAAGGACAGATAGCCAGAGATGGATGTATGGATGGATGTATGGATAGATGGAAGGACAGATAGCCAGATATGGATGGATGGATGGATGGATGGATGGATGGATGGATGGATGGACAGATAGCCAGAGATGGATGTATGGATGGATGAAAGGACAGATAGCCAGAGATGGATGGATGGATGGATGGATGGATGGATGGATGGATGGATGGATGGATGGATAAAAGGACAGATAGCCAGAGATGGATGGATGGATGGATGGAAGGACAGATAGCCAGAGATGGATGTATGGATGGATGTATGGATAGATGGAAGGACAGATAGCCAGAGATGGATGGATGGATGGATTGATGGATGGAAGGACAGATAGCCAGAGATGGATGGATGGATGGATGGATGGATGGATGGAAGGAAGGACAGATAGCCAGAGATGGATGGATGGATGGATGGATGGACAGACGGAAGGACAGAAATCCAGAAATGGACGGACAGGCGGACAGACAGATAGATAGATAGATAGAAGCACAATAACTGAACTTGTTTACATGAATAAGTATAGTGTTGACAACCAGCTCATCCTAATAAGTTGGCAATTCATTATCACCCCAAAATAGCATTTGTTTCCATACAGTCAAGCCTATATATACCCACCATGTTTGAAATGGTTGAATCTTTCTGTCAATCTCTCTTAATGACGTTATTGTTGTTGTGACACTTGATCGTTGGCGTTCCGTGGGGACCTTATTTAAAGCTATTGAATTCTTCACTGCTGTAACCAGTGAGCTGTGCTGTGGTTTTCCACTGTCTCTCATAGTCCGTCTGCTGTCAACCTTCATGTCTCTCCATCCTGCTGTGACTGCGCGGGGCATGACGGAGTGGCGTATGATGGTATTCTGAGGCTCTGGGATCGTCTTTCTCCGTGGTCTTCTTGGTATGGCTGTAGATGTGGAGGGGGGATATCGCCAACACATTCCTGCAGACAGGTGACAGGAGGCTGAGGTGTCATTTCCCCTTGATGGTGAACCGGACAACCCAGTCACACTGCTGACAGATTTGTGGAGATTTGAGATTTATTGTCCAGTGCTGGTGAAGAAACTATAGTTGCCCAAACTACAAGCTTCTGATACTTTTAATGTAACTAGGAGTCAAGCAACTACTTAATAAAATATGAAAATACAAGTTTGTTCTAAAAAGTTGCTACAGCATATAAAATGTTTATATTTAATTAAATATTTAAATATATTCATCAGATTTTATTACAATGCTCTCTGAATCTGATTGATCAGATGTGGCTATAGGAACGTGCCGATGCTACTATCACTCTGCTTGCTTTATATTTTTATACCAACACGAATTAGAATTATTAGTAAATAGGTACCATCTTGCAACTCAAAGATATTACCTGTATAAAATGGCCTTGGAGGATGTCAGTATTTATTTTATATTGAACATAAACCTTTCGCTCACAGAAGAACATAAGCTCTGGATTATAGAGGACTAGGAATGTCTCCTAAAAAAAAAAAAAAAAGAATTATCAATTATCAATGATTTCATTGAAATAAATAAAATAAATGTTGTGGGGGGTTGCTATCGGGGTAAACATGTTGATTCTCTGTGCAGATGTATTGTGTTGTATTCTGAAAAGTTGCTGAGAATCTATAAAAACTGTTAATCAGAAAAATAAATAAATACATTTACATTTAAATGCAAAATTGAAATAACATTTTATAAAACATACATTGGGTCATTCCATGTCAGAACAACCAATGTTTCAAAGGGTTTTTGGCCAAAATAGTTTAGCTGTTGACCTCTGGTTAAGTTGACACGGAATGACCCATATGCTTTTTGTTTTTTTGTTGTCTTTTTGCCAAATGCTTTTCTTTATTGTTTTGCCAGTTGAGTTAAAAAAAAAGAAAAAATACACTGGACAGTGTTATTTTAATGTTAAATTTAACTAGGGGTAGCTTGTTACTGGAAAAGTTGTACTACTGTCACACTTCTGAAAATCATACTGAAGTTAGTTGCATGGCTAATTTTAATTAGTTTCTCCCCAGTACTGGATCATTCTCGTTTCTTTTGGCTCGGGAGGGCGGTTCAGGAGACCTGGCGCCCAGCTGGGAGTGGAGAGACAGGGTCTCTCATATATCTGCCCCCACATGTGTCCCTCCCCGTCTCTGTGTGTCTCCGGTGTCTCCTGGAGCCTCTCTATTACGTCACTGACCTGGTTTGAAGAAATTTCACCCCTCATCTTCAGCCCCTTCAGAACCTTGACCCACAGAGCTCTGTTTCATGCTGGACACTTCACTGTGTGCACGATTTTTTGGGCTGCTTTTATCAAGTCTTTGTTTTTATATTATTGACTTGTTGGAGAGCATGGGTTTAGTGCATCTCTCATCTCAGTCGGTAGGGCATCGTTTAATCTGAGGGTTCAGATGAATGCCTGGCAGCTCATTGAGTTCTTATAGCTTAGATGGTGGAGCATGGCGCTAGCAATGCCAGGGTCATGTGTTTGATTTCCAGTCACTTAGGGTAAATTTGTCTGCTGAATTCGATAACTTTGGCTCCATCAAATCTCAACAACATCAAGCATGTCATTCCATGTCAAATCCATGTCAATCAAAGTTTCATTGGTTTTTAACTACTGAAGATTTACACATGGAACTACATTAAAGGCCCACTGAAGTGCTGTGAAACGTGCAGCATTATTCAATGTGTTGACGTCATTTCCACTGAAACAGGAAAACGGGGCGGGGCATATCGAACAGCCCCTCCCTATTTTTTAAATAGCCAATAGCGTTTCGTTTATATCACAGCTCGGCCAGAGCCGTTGAGCTCGGTAAAGCCACCGAAGTTTCCTCCTAATCTCTAACCGTTTCTCCTCCTAATCTTCTCCATATCACTTTAAAATATAACATTCTGTGCAGAATTCAAAAGGGTTCGATACGTTTTCTGGCATGTATTGACTCACGCATATGATCCGCTCTGTGCTATCGTGCGCTCTGTGGAGGTTTGCGTGAAACTTACGTGAAACCAAACTTCATTCGCCCCAATGGAAAGCATATTTACACTGTCTGAATCGTTCCCCATCCCCTATATAGTGCACTATGTGCCGTTCACTATGTAGAAAATAGTAAATGTGTGAACAGCTTCAGCGTCTATTTATAATGTAGAAGGCGGGACACTTTAGATTTTACAGAGCATTTGATTGGACAGAAAATCTGACGAGTAGCGGAAGTGGAGAGTGATGTCATCACAAACATTGATCCATATTGGTGGAAGTGAGAGACTGTAAGTTTTGAAAGCTTATATCTTCTAAATGCGAATTTTGTCATTGTTTTGAACATATTCACACTAAAAGGCAATAAACTTAAATTCTGATATCATGGACTTTAAGTTCCCCAATTTTCTGGGATTGAAATATAGGGCTTTAGAAATAAAGATACCAAAAGGAAAGTTTAAGAACCAGAATTTAAAAGGATATTAAGATATCTTTAATTCTTGAGTCACAGTCATGGGAACTGGAAAGAACACAAAAAATGCTTTTTCCCATTTTTGAACTAGAGCATCAGACGTTTATTCTGAGGGTTCAGATGAATGCCCGACAGTTCATTGAGTTCCTATAGCTCAGATGGTACAGCATGACGTTAACAACGCCAAGGTCATGGGTTTGATTTCCAGTCGCTTAGGATAAAATTGTCTGCCAAATTTGAAAATGTTGGCCCTACCAAATCTCAACAACATCAAGAGTATTCAGTGATATTGGTGCAGTGGATTCTCCTTGCTTTGGCAGTGACCAATGAGATTTTTCTCTGAAGAACTGGCAAGCTGCTGTCCTGCTCGAATCTGATCCAAACCAATTTTCCTCAGCAAGCACAAAGCCACGTATCACAGACACTAATTGTTATGCATAAGCATTTTCCCACCTACACTTAAGTGACTAATGGAACAAGAAAGTGGAGGCAGAACTGTTTGTAATTATTGAAGGTATTATTGAAGTGAGTCCATTATATTGCAAATGTTTACGGTTATGTGGCACTCCTGAGATTTAGATGCGCTTCCCATTGATGTCCTGCCCAAATAGGTTCCCATTATCCTGGGAAAAACAAACAAAAACAAGAACCTGTAAATATCAAGGATTTCAAAATTATTTTCAAGCCTGGAAAAGTCATAGAAATGATTAAAAACCTTAAAAGGTTATGAAATCTTGTTCTTGGGAGTTTGCTCAGTTCTGAAGAATGTATTAGTCTTTGTGAGTGTCGGTGTCAACGGCAGTCGTTTAGTCTCTCGCCTCTGTTCCATATTTAATCGGTGAGTGTGACAGACAGAGGACA
This sequence comes from Rutilus rutilus, assembly GCF_951802725.1. Classification (NCBI taxonomy): domain Eukaryota; kingdom Metazoa; phylum Chordata; class Actinopteri; order Cypriniformes; family Leuciscidae; genus Rutilus; species Rutilus rutilus. Next base: position 4,502,169 of record NC_140215.1, read on the forward strand.
GTCAGTGGACGCCAGCTTTACGTGAGCCAATGAAACCAATGGAAAACAGCATCAGATCACATGCAGATGTAATAATCTCATAATGCAGCTTGTTGATTTTAATGACAGAACACAAAAATGACACACAACCTATAGGCTGAGAAAGAAACACAGACTGTTGCTTCCCAGCATGACACGAAAGGCATGAAGGCCTCCAAAAAAAGCCCTGCTGGGAGTGCGCAGGATTGAACCGAGGGGAGGGGAGAGAAGAAGATGGTCTGAAATAAAAGCAGCTGTTCCTGAAGGCTCACTGGATACACGTTACATTTATGGGTGCCGCTGGAGCTGGTCTCCACCAGCCTCAGGAGAACTAAGCAAAGCCAGACTGCTGGCGAGTCTGACGACCTGCAGGACAGGCAAGAAACTACAGACCCAATCTGTGGATCTCTAACCCTCCTCTTCCTTCAGACCCACACACAGTTGGTGAGTGTGACGCTGCTTGGTTTGTGTGAAATGGATAATAAGGGAACGTTCAGCTGTTTGCATCACTGAATCATTTTCCTGTTATCACTGTAAAGCTGCTTTGAAACCATCTGTATTGTATAAAGTGCTATATAAATAAAGGTGACTTGACTTCTAATGGCATTTTAAAGGAAATGTGGTGGAAAGAATGACTTCACAATGAGTTTTGTAGTCATTGTTAGTGATTGGAAGAGACATTACTCTGGTAAATAGTGCTTGCTTTGTGATTAGAAGTAGAAGATGTGCAGGTGTTTGCTGTACAGAGATGAGAGTGGAGCGATTCTGTTAATGATTGTTTAAGAACTTGAAGAAGAGCCTCCTCTGAGTAATTGGTCCTAATTGTATAATTTTTGGTTGTGTTTTTTGTATATATTGTTATTAATTTATACTGTATGTAATTTAATAATAATAATTATTAATATTATTGTTATTATTACTATTTTTATTCATTTTTATATATTATTCATTATCATGATTATTATTGTTATCATTGCTGTTATTGTTACTAGTTATTTCATATTATTTATTATTATCATTATTGTACTATTCATATTTACTTAAATATTATAATTGATATGTAATATATTATTATTATTATACGTTAATGCATATTTTTATAGAATTTAAATTTTCTATGATTAATATTAGAATTATTAGTATTATTATACCAGTTGTCAGATACTCATGAACTATTGTAGGAATTTTTTTTTTTTTTTTAAATTTTTTTTTTTGTTGCATATATTCAAATAAGTTTGTTTGAAGTCATTAGTGGTATTTGCTAATAAACCCCCTAAGCATAAATATAAAAGTTAGACGAATTTGTCTTCTAGCTTGAGTGTGTCCTGGGCATTGTAATCGTGCGGTTTGTTGAGGAGAGGTGAGCTGTTTCTTTTACAATAATCAGATTTTCACCTAAAGGATGATAAAACAGATGACAAAGCCCCACAGACTTGCATTGAGCCATAGCTACTGACCCGCAGCGGCCATAAACTGCTTAGCTTAGTCTTACAAGGTAGTCATAAATTTTCCTTTAAGACCGCTCATACCTTTAAGCCAGTTACATAAAAACTTAGACAAGTCTAAGTTGATACTGAAAAGTAATACTGTTTGCCCCTTGGCTAACCGCTACTGTAGTTGATCATACTAGTTCTTAAAGGGATAGTTGACCCAAAAATAACAATCAACTACAACCATCAAGTTGTTCCAAAGCTGCACGAATTTCTTTCTTCTGCTGAACAGAAAAGAAGACATTTTGAAGAATATGGGTAACCAAACAGTTGATGGATCCCATTGACTTCCATAATATTGAGAGAGAAAAAATACTATGGAAGTCAGTGGGGTCCATAAAACTGTTTGGTTACCCATATTCTTTAAAATGTCTTTTTTTGTGTGTGTTCAACACAAGAAAGAATGTTTGGAACCACTTGAGGGTGAGTAAATAATAAAATAATTTTCATTTTTGGGTGACCTATCCCTTTAAGACACAGTCTTAACATAAAGGCTATATGTTTATGACACTGGCCCCAGAATATAAGAGAGCCTCGAGAGTAAACACCCCTTAGCAACACCCTGACAACCACGCAGTTACACTCTAGCATCGAGGCAGTCAGTTTTGCTCGGGCAGATGTAGTTTCTACAGTGTTTGGGAATAAAAGCTTTTTCATTTTGCTGTGAAATTCCATATTGAGCTGTTTATTGAATTGGTCATAAACCTGCTTTGCTTGAACCGCCAGCAATCTTTCCTCCAGACTGATGTCAGACTCTAGGCTCTGTCTTAATGACCGAAAACACAAGGTTCTCATTAAGAAGTTGTTTGTCTCTTTTTCACCTGATCAATTCTGTCACTGTCTTGAAATTGCCTGTAAATTTGTTTTCTCTCTCTTTTAACCTCACTCTTTCTGCAACAAATAACAAAATTGACTTTACAAATTTAATTTCACTCGCTCTCAAAAAGTATTTTTCAACGTGACAAACATTGAAATAGGGGTTGCTTTTTATGAGAAGGCATTTTGAGGTGTTCAATGAGGCGCCACATGCTCTTTCGTTATACTTGGAGGCATTAAAATATCACAGTAACACTTTGTGATGTTACTGTACACATTAAGGGCCAGATTTGAAAAGTATGAGGGATTTGTGACGTCAGTCATGAAGGAAAGTTGTTTCAGAAATGCAGGAGGATTGCATTTTAATTATAAAAAAAAAAAAGTGCACCAATTATATGTGGTTATAAGTTTCTTTGGTTAATTTTGATTTAATGCTGACTTTTGTAGTAACGGGCTACCTTTTTTTTTTTGTACTAGTGTAGCATGTTATTTGTCAGCATGTTGTATTGCATGTGCATTTTTATAACCGAGCAAGCTAAGATAATAATAAAATGTGCTCTCTCTCATAAGATGCATTGAGATGTATGATTAATTTATGTGAATTGGTTTATTTAGAGAGCTCATCTACTATAAATTAAACATTTAAGAAATCAACAATAGAAGAACAACAGAAGATTCACTCATTTATTTGTTGAAACTGAATTTTACAGCTTTATAGCTAAACATTTACAGGGGTTAAATCTGTGTTTTTGCCTCGGTTACATTTTTTGTTGGTTTTATTACTTATTACTTAATTTAAGGGGCAGTTTATATGACACAAATAAAAACAGAAAACTTTTTATGTGCTTTGGCTGTTCATTTACACGACAGCAGCGTTTTGTGGGCCTGAAAACGCAAACATTTGAAACCGGTTTCAAATTGCAAGTTTCTGAAACCGATACCTTTATTGTCTTCGTGTAAAAAAACGCACACATTTGTGAAAACAGTGATGTCATGCGTATTACGTGTTCAGTCTATAGGCTTGTCGTTTTTCTTTACGTAGTAACATCGCCAACTACTGGCCTGGCTTGAATAATACAGCGTTTTTAGTCATTTTTGCGGATCCACGTGGACGGGGATCATTTTGAAAAAATAAAATCAGTTTTAGCACATCGTTGTCGTGTAAACGTGCTCTTTATGTTCAAATACTGTTTAATGCTGTCACCTTAACTGAGATCCTTGTTGGTTTTGTGGCAGATAAATGCTCTGATCGCTTGTTCATTTGTAGTGTAGTGAACAGTTTTTTCCAAACATTTAGCTTGATTGCAGTTTACCTTTAAAGTTTAAGCAAGATAGAATCTTCAGCACTGATATATATTCATTAGTATATAAACACTGTATTGTTGCACTTTCATAAAACCCTTTCATTTGAGCTAATCAACGTTCAGTACATCACATTGTGGATCTTCTAACTCTCTTCAGCTCTCCCTCAGAAACCCGACCCCACCAGTCACCCTGGTTTAAAATAAGTTAGATTTATTTTTGCGGCTACTTGGCGCCTAGATTACTTCACTTTCCTGTCATGTGAGCTCTGGACTGTTCATAACTCATTACAAGATAGCCCCGGATTGTTGACACTTTTAAAGCGTGTGGATCCGTGCGATCTCAGGGTGAAAGATTTCAACCAGCACAAGCTTGATAGTAAGCTAAGCATGCCATATAGAGCGCTGTCCTAAATATGAAGAACAAGGATGTTCCATCATCTTCTCCAACACAGAGACGCATTTTAAATGCTTTGAAGAGCAAAAGTAGATGTTACCAGGCTTATTTTGGGTGGTGGATGTCTGTGGTTGCTCATCCTTCTTGACAGGTTGATGGGTTTACACCAACATACCTCCGACGCCAGCACTGCTAAAATAGACTACTCTATACCCAGTGATGTTATGTAGCCTACCACCACCCATGATCGTGCATCATGTGACTGCTGTGCATTTTAGAAATGTCTTCTGGCTTCAGGGCTGGACGGTTACTGCTATTTTGATACTTTGATACCTTTTTGGGGATATTTTATATATAGGACTGGGTGATATAGCTCAAACATATTTTTGTTCATTTATATTTTCAGTTCTTGAATCAGTACCTCAATAATTAGGCATTTCTTTTGAAATATGTGACCCTGGATCACAAAACCAGTCACAAGTCGCAGGGGTATATTTGCAACAATACATTGTTAAAAATTATCGCTTTTTCTTATATGCCAAAAATCATTAGGATATTAAGTAAAGATCATGATCCATGAAGATATTTTGTAAATTTCCTACCGTAAATATATAAAAAAATTATTTTTGTGAGGGAATGCACAATCGCCAACAGAAATGGACAATTTTAAGGGCGATTTTCTCAATGTTTAGATTGTTTTGCACCCTCAGATTCCAGATTTTCAAATAGTTGTATCTCGGCCAAATATTGTCCTATCCTAACAAACCATACATCAATGGAAAGCTTATTTATTCAGCAAATATTACAATTTATATATTATTATACTCATTTAAAAAAATACCCATAAGACTGGTTTTGTGGTCCACGGTCACATATGGAATATAATATATAATAAAATGGAATATATACAAAGGAGCGTACGGCCCGATTGGACTCGAAACCGCCTGCTCACAACAGAAGACAAACTCGCAGAGCATGAACGTCCGAACCCCGTCACAGAACAGAAACCAAACTAGACTGATACGTTTTGTGTGCGCAGACACACACATCCAAAGCGCTGGACAGAACACTGCGTCTCACAGCGTCCATATTATGGAGCTAATTATGTGCCATAATTAATGCTCTTTCACGTCTTCCTGAGCTTGAACGGACATATTCACACCAAATTATGTCAAATGCCCGTCTTGTCGAGTATTATCGTAAACATAGTCGGTTATGTCTTCAGTAAACTTAAACATGTGAGAGCTAAAATGCATGTGTAACAGTATATTAGATCCGTGCGTCTCTTAAAGTGACAGCAGCCTAATATTCCTACAGCTGTTTTTATCTTAATCAAAAAAAAAAAAAAAAAAAAAAGATCACTCACTGCTCTTGACTGAATAACTGTGATTATGGTTCATCTAAATTTATATAGTGAAGACAATGCAGTCATGTTTTACATTTGATTACTATTTCTGTACCTGAAAATCTTTATTTATTTCCTTTGTATATGTGTGTTCAGTTGTATTTGTTTGTGCTATTGCTCGTAATTTGATTATTTGTTATTATTATATTACTGGCTGTCTTTTACAATATTTGAAATTTGGCTAGTAGTTTTAGGCATCATAACCTTGTTTTTTAAATATGGATCAAAAACAACTAAAACATTAACTAGGCCTATTTTTATTTGATTTATTTATTACTTTTTTGGGGTGGGGCAAGCAAAATTTTTAACCACTGGCCCGACCTGGCCTGTAGAAAAAATTCTTAGTGTTGAGCCCTGCATATTATCTTCGTAATAATCAAATAAGCAGCAAAGGGATGCGGTGACTGTGGGAGGAGAGCAGATATTGGAGTTCTCTGAAGATTTAATCACTGTCAGTGTGAACGCAGCTTCTCCTAACCACGTGACTCCATTCTGGTATGTAATGCCCACTTTTCATTATCCCACACATTCCCGAAAAATAAGATCAAATACCTTCCATGTTGACTTGTTGAAAATCCTGTTTCATAGAAATATGCCACAATACTGAAGTAAAAAAGAGGTTGTGTATAGCATAATACTAAATGATTAGGCTGGAAACTGCTAGGTTGTAGACTCAAAACCCACAAGAGATGATGCATGAAACTCCTTAGTGCCCTTGAGCAAAGGACTTAACCCCAGGTTGCTCTTGGGGGATAATAAGTGTGCTTTAAGCTTTAGATAAAAGCTTCTGCAGCATGACAAATAATTAAGTAAGTAAATGAAATTACTAAATGTGACACTGGAATAACTTATAGGAACACATACAGTGGTAATGCCTGACCAAACACTGTATCTCAGTATTCAGAGCCATTAAAGCGTATATTTCATTTTTAGGCCATTAAAAAACCTGGGCTGCCAGCACGTTTATACAGAAGTGAACCCAAAAACACGCCACATGGCACACGCGTTTTATTCATCTTTATGTACCTATTTAAGAAATGCTTCAGTGCCATAAATAAGTCTTTAAATGGAACTAAATCGTTAAAAGTTAATGAAGAGTCTGTTTTGCTGAGTACAACATTTTATGGAATGATCGGCCCCGCTGCTTTTACTGCAACTGCAGACAGTCGCCAGCCATTAGTGCACTCTATAATGGATGTTGTAAGATTATAACTGGGTGAATCTCACAAAACCTGTCAGGAAAATTACTTGGTTATTTTTCAGTCCAAAATCAAAAGAAATAAAATGAGAAATTATCTTTTGCAGAAAGAAATTTAAGCTTATTTTTAAATAGGAGTTAATGAGATTTATTGACCTTTTGTAATTTTTATTAGATTTTTTTTAAGCATATTTTACTCCCCAGTTCTCTTAACAGTCATGCAAAAGAACTATTGTAATATATATTTCTTTCATGACAACTCTTTGAGAATTTAGCATGGTAATGGATATGACCATGTTAATGTGTTTGGTCTTGGCGGAATAGATCTGCTACGTTGCCGCTGTTGATTGTTGCAAATTGCCAATTACTGTCAATAAATACACAGACACACTCCTGTGCCATTTAGTGTTTCATGACAAAACTTAGTGTGTGTGTGTGTATGTATATATATTGTGTGTGTTGTGTTTGATATGAATAGTTCACCAGCATAAACAAGCTACAGATTCTTGCACTCATCTTCATCCTGAACATATTTCATTTACTGGCATGTCATCAGATTCCCAGCTTAGACTGTCACTCTAATGAAGACACCAAAGCATTTCCCACAATGCTGCTGTCAGTGCTGTGAATGGTTTTCCTAATAACGAAACACAAATAAATGCCATACCGCATCGCATATTCATGCATTTGCTAACACATCCAGAGCGCATTCATTTTAATTGCTATCTTCAGAAAAAGATCTTTCATCTTTTCTTTTTTTTTAAAGTGTTCTATTTGAGAGTGTGCCTGATCTAGAAAAAAATCAAAGCTACCCTTTAAACTAATATATAAGTTAATATATAAATAATATAAAATTAATATATAATTATAAGCTCTGTTCCAAAACTGCCACACAATAATGCACACACAAATATTAGTATTAGTATACAAATAGATACTAATATTTGGTAAAATAATTGAATAATTAATTTGAACTGTATGTATTCATTTAATTATTGACAGTTCTCAGTGGATTTTTGTGTGTGTATTGTTCTCTGAGCTCATTGCAGTGCACTATATAACAGTCTTCTGTAAGGATACATGATGCTGGCTGAATTTGTATAAGAAAGAAAGAAATGCTAGATGGCTCACTATTTTTTGGTACAAAGCTTCTAGAGCTAATGCAGAATTGCTTTAGCTGGGCTGTATGTCAGAAACAAGTTCAATCACATGTGACAGGCTATTATACACCCCTTAGTCAGTTCAAATTTGAGTCCTTCAGAGGAATTGGGTAGTCGTACACCCACATTAGCGCATGTTGCTTTGCCTATACATCAAATCAAATGTGCTAACACAGAGGGTGGGATTAGAAGCTCGGTTCTGATGCGTAAACTGTTCGAGATGCCAACAGCTCATTACCTTAATGAGATTTTACAGCAGCCACATTTTCATATTCGACAACGTTTAGTTGGGTTAGTGATGTGCTGGCGGTGTAATTGATCTCTGTGATGCTCCTGGATGGAAGCGAGACAGCCTTAGGTTATGAAAGTTTCTCCACCACCTCGCAACGTCTCCCATTAAGGTCTTACCTCCGGCTATGTTTAAGCTTGTTAGAAATACAGCGTGACTTCATCCTGGAACGACTCGGAGGTGTCTGGCCTTTGAGACAGCGATGACGGATCGTCTGTTGTCTTAGCTGGAATGGCGTCCTGGGTAGATATGCAAACTCTTGCAGTTAAATGTGGGACCATCTATTTGACCTTTGCAGATATGACCTCTGGTCACATGTGATATTAGGCACGTATCTGCTCTGCATCCAAGAATGTGAACTCCTTGTAAGGCGCTTGGCTGAATACTGAATAGGATTCCTGATTATTCAATTTAGCCCGGCTGCCGAGTGCAGAATGTTGTCATTTTATTGTCGAGTCATTAGTGAACTGTCATTTGTTGTGGATAAAGCAATTCATCTCCTTTTTTTAATGAGCAACACAATTAAAGTCTTAATGAAGCCACTGTATGACTCCCAGATTGCTGTAATCAGTCTTTATTGAAGTTTTTAGAATCACATTCCACCTAAAAAAATAAAAAACTGGTGCATTCATTTAAGTGTTGTTGTTTTTTTTACAAAGTGTGGACCTAAAAATCTGTGTTTAAAATGTCAAATAGTAATACAGCTCTGGAGATTTATATATTCATCAAGGATTAAATTGTAGATTGTTTCAATATGCCCTGCAGTTAATCTTGCTTTTATGAATTAATGACCTGGTATAGTGTTTGCCAAGTCAAGGATCGCTTTTAGTATTGTTGAAAAACACCTAACACTAAGTACTGAACTTTTGCATGTAACTCATCCTTCACACTTTGTGCTGCATACCAGGCTTGTGCAAAATTCAGAATTTCAGAATTGGCCTCCATTCAATTCATGAATTTGAATTTGAATTGAATTTACTTCATCCCACAGGACGTTGAATTGAATTTGAATTGGAATGACAGGAAGTGGAATTAAATTCATGGCAATTCAAAGCAATTCCACACAGTCACACAATAGAAAGAATGTATTGAGTCTTGCATGCATTCAGTGTTAGGAAGGTTACTTTGGAAATGTTATTGCTTACTGTTATTAGTTACCCATTATAGATGTGGTTTGGATTACTTTATTTGGACAACTTTATCAATGCAAAGCAATTTCGTTTTAAGTTGATTAGTAACTAATTGAATTAAACATTTTACGTCAGTAATACAACTAAATACAATTACATTCATTTTGTAATTTAATAACAGAAATTTCATTTCACGTAACTATTTACTCCTCAACCCTGCATACATTTTGTTCTAAAATAGATATTGATCAAATTCTTGAAATAAATTACCCCCTCAGTGTTGTTTAATTAGTTTTGTTCCAATGTAATTTTCATTTCATTTCAAAGTAATCACACAAACACAAAGTTGTTGTAAATGCAGTTATCATTTATTACAAATGCAAAAAAATTACTGAGCAACACTGTTGCATCTAATTCTCAATAGCTCCTCAAATGTTTTTTCATTGAGTCTGCACCGTTCTGGTCTGAATATCTTTCCTGCAACACTAAAGATTCTCTCAACAGGTGCAGAGTGAAGTTGTAAGGGACTTCTGAAACTTAAAAAGTCCAGTGTTGCCCATCAAATTGTGCTTTCAAACAAATGTCCACCTCAAATTATTTAGCAACCATTTTAAATACTTGGTTAAAGTAAAGCATTCTGGGAAATGGAGTCATGTTCCATCATGTTCCACAAAATTACAATTACAATAAATCAAACTTAATTATTTGTTCTGTGACTAGTGCTTTTAACATTCATTGCTAGGGGAAAACATATCCTTTTAAAGTAATCTGTACAAACTAATATAATTTATAATGCAATCATATCTGACATATACTGTAAAGCTTCATTGTTAAACACTTCACTTAAAATATGTATATGAATTTCTTTGAATTTTTGTTGAATTGCAATTCTGCTTCCTTTAATTCAAATTCGAATTGTAATTCTAGATCCTGTTTTTGACATCAATTCAAATTCAATTCAAATTCAAGAATTGAATTGGAATTAAGGAGTCATTCTCAATTCAATTCTGAATTGTGCACAAGCCTGCTGCATACATGAATGATTTCTCTAATCGGGTTTTGTCCTGGGCCAATAAGTAAAACCCAGATCATCCTAGTCAACCCCTAAGGCTGCGTTTACACTGCAAGTCTTAATGCACAGATCGGATCTTATGACCATATACGTCCCCCCTTCACTGTTTACATTCACTTTAAGACTGGTACCCGATATCTGTGTTTACATGAATCCCCTTCCAAAATGATCCTTTTGACGATTGCATTACTATGCAACATGGTTAACCCTTGGGTTTTGACTGGCCGTACTATTTTTTTGTTTTTTTATATGATTCACGTCGGGTGGCTTTTATTAGGGTAATTTGGGGTGAGATGATCCCCCCACCATAGATGGCACAAAATCTCATCTCAGCACTTTTGTTTTGATTAATGGCTGCGCTATTTTTAATTTTGTCATTTCATCTGAATATCAACTTTTGTGAGATTGAAGCCATTTTGAGGTTAATTGGTCTAATTTTGTGTCTCTGGAAAACAGTGTTATTTCTACATTTAATAATTATTGTAATTAACAGGGTTATTCAGTATTTTCGGACATCTTTGTCTTCATTAAAACCTACAGGTTAGTTGAGTGAAATTATTCAATTTGCATTCACAGTGTTGCTATTATGACATATCTTCAATTAAAATATGGGCAATTAAATATGTAAATATTCATATGCCTACATACACCAGTCACAGCATAATTGTACCTTTCAGATGAATCTCTCTTACTGGGATTTTGCTTTGTCTGGCATCGGTTATTCAATTCTTCAACTTACTTCTTACTTATAATCAGTTTTAAAAAGAATAGTTGATTTAGTTTTTTACATTGACACTTTAAAAAAATATTAATAAGAATTATATCAAAAGTCATTTATATATTCTGTATTCTGTACTATATGCCAAGGGGGGCTCCTTACCCAAGGTAGCAGGGCAAATTACCCCAGTAGTAGGGTAAGATGGCCGCTTTGAATCATTTTACACTTTGTACTGTAACAACTAAATGAGCAAATCTTTTTTTTTTTCTACAAAACCACATTGGCTGATGCATCACCATCCTCCCCATGCTAAACTTATATCTAAATATGTTACCGTTTAAAAAGTAAATGCACATTGTTTCTGAAGGGGGGCATCTTCCCTCATGGTACCCTATTTGCCAGCATGGATAAGTTAAAAGCTGTCATGGATGTTTGCAGTGCAAAATGTGACTGAACCGATATACTGTAGACCAGAAAATAAAGGTAATTTCCGTTTGTTATTTTATCTACGGCTCATTAGATCTAGAATTCTGAAGTGAAAATTGTTTTTATTTGAATGAATTTGAATAAGTTATAGTGAGCGAGAGAGAGAGAGAGAGGGAGAGAGAGAGGGAGAGAGAGAGAGAGAGAGAGAGAGAGGGAGATTGTGAGTGTGGATTACAGCGTGTGTCTGTATGTAACTATGCTTGTTAGTTTATTTACAAAACCAGCAAATGTATCACCTCATTGCTGAGAAATATAATGTAGCTTTCAGTAGCGAAGCTGTTTTATTTATACAATTCACAGGTCAAAGGTTGAAAACCTGTTTCTACGCTCTTGAATGTTTCTGTGTGCGCACAATTTCTTAACTATAAAGTTCCCACCTCAGTATAAAAAGAAAAGCTGTGAGTTTTAGTGTGAGCGCTTACAGGCACGTCTGCTTCATAATATGAATTTTTGGGCAAACATGTCTCTCTCGACTTGTGGATTCAAAGGGGAATCGGATACGCATGTTTAGGTCAGATGTCCAGATACCGGATATGTATCTGATATAAATCACATTTGGAAGTGGCTCAGATCGGATGTAAAAAATCCGATTTTTGGTGCGAGTGTAAACACAGCCTTAATAACCACCCAGGACACCCTAGCATTATGTTGGTGATTTAAAAAAAATACTGCACAGGCAAGCACCACTCTTTTTTTCCTAAGACAATATACAAATGTAATTTGTTTATTTTGTCTGTTGATGTATTTACACCTGTAGGCAGCTTTGCAGAATCCAGGACAGGTGCTCTTGAAGAGAGCGCTCACCCCGAACCCGTCCCGTTGAAGAACCGCATGGCTGTTTACCAGGTGGCTGTTTCCAAACAGGACAAAACAGGCTTCTCCAGCGCGGTATGCTTCACACACACACACACACACACGGTTGAAATCCGATACGATCATAGGAGACTCATTTAAGATGTAAATACCAGGAGTAAACAGCGATCGGTGTCAGGTGACCACTTGTGAGCGAATCGCTCAAGATGGATGCTAATACCAGGTGTAAGCGGGGGTTAAGCGATCCAGCTCCATCACTTTCAGCCATCAGTCATATTTAGACAAGCCTTAAGAGCTTCTGTTGGAAAGACTAACGCTGTTTACTCAGCAATTCCCATCCAGCTGTCTGAGTGCCATCAGATTGATCAGCCAATATAATTTCAATGACGCAAATGAGGCACTTGTGCGCCACGCAAACTTGTTATGTCAGCGTCTCATTAGAGCAAGCGATCAAAGCTGATAAATTCTGGCTGTTCTGCGTTTAAACACTGTGTGAGGACCGAACGCACTCAGTGTCAAATTCATGTATAATTCCAAACTCATTGATTTATGCAGTAATTGCTGCGTGGTACATCAAATCACAATGGAAAGCAGTGTGTGTTTGATTTGCTCTGCTTGTCGCAGTAATAGAGACAGAAGGATTGACAGACAAAACACAGTGATGAGGACACGAGCGCGACCATACGAATTAGAAAAGCAATGGACTTTTGAAGACTCCAGCAGGCATTATGCAGAAATCTCATCTCTCCAAGGATTTGACAGTTCTGGTTAAATCTCCTAAAAAAAGGTTTCTTTGAAACTGAATTTAGTGATGTCAGTAGTGGCCTTGACTCGCAAGATGCCGTAGCTGAGATCAAACATGACATTCAAATTGAGAAGCAAAAGGATGCAGTATAAGACTTGTTTTCACTGATATACGCTACCGTTTCAAAGTTTTTTTTAGAGAGATATATAAATGAATACATATTAAATTGTTAAATAGTTACAGTAAAATTCTGAGGGATCATGTGACACTGAAGACTGGAGTAATGATGTTGAAAATTCAGCTTTGCCATCAAGAATAAAATCAAGCGTGGCGTCATTTCTGGCAGGTCACGTTAGTCAAGCTCGCATCAGCCGACTCTGACACGTCTACCTACAGGAGTACGACGCCTATCACTGTATACATGTATAAGCTCCTTCAGTATTATCAGCAGATATCAGGTTTCTCAGGAGCGATTACCCTCCTCCCTCCCCAGCTCCTCTCGTCCAGTCAGGATTTGGCATTCTGATTCCCCTTGAATCTGAATAAATTCTCGAAATATGTTGTACTTTAAAATCTTGAATTAATGATATCTGCTAGTGATGGGGACGAGACCGCCTATGCCGAGTCCGAGTCAAGACCGAGTCTTTGAAGGGTCGAGTCCGAGTCGAGACCGAGTCCGTTGGTTTTCAAATTCAGTCGAGTCCGAGTCAAGACCGAGTCTTTGAAGGGTCGAGTCCGAGTCGAGACCGAGTCCGTTGGTTAACATGGGAGGATTTGAACTTGAAACACGGGAGTGTACTGACGCCGTGGTTAAAACAACATTGCTTATGTTTGTTCATGTTTATTTGAGGCTATAAATTAATTAGAAGATCGGTTCACGAGCAGCTTTAACTGATGCTCTACAGCGATCTGTCACGGCACATTTAAGAGCCACAAAACGGTATTTATTGTTTAAATTTCTTTTAAAAAATGACCAAATTTGAAAGGCGAGACTTTGTTTAATATGTTTAATATCAAAAGTAACCGAAAAATAACCTGTTCTGTCCTGTCTGTCAGCGTGTTGTCAGTCTCCTCTCTGCTCCGCGATGTATTTTTCACTGCGTGAGAACATGGTGTGGCGTGAGAACGGCTTGTCGGACATAGCGACAGTAACTAAGGGGGCGGGTCTTTGCGAACAGTCAATAAAAATTTTCTAGTGGTATGTATTCTAGTGGACTAGTGATGGGACGAGACCGCCTATGCCGAGTCCGAGTCAAGACCGAGTCTTTGAAGGGTCGAGTCCGAGTCAAGACCGAGTCTTTGTAAGAACAAGTCCGAGTCGAGTCCGAGAAAGCAGAAATCGGTCTCGAGACCGGACTCGAGTCCGAGACCGGACTCGAGTACTACATCACTAATATCTGCAATACATTCTTGTTGGTTCTGTTCTGTTTACCCTGAGGCAGTGGCGTAACGAGCCAACACCGGGCCCTTAAGCAGGATTATCAAAGCGGGCCCCCCTACTACAACACGTGATGATGATACACGCACCAAAAAAAAAAAAAACCTGCTAATAACACATTGTTACTTTTACTGTCACTGCTATATACACATAGGCCTAGGTCCAAATACATATAAAAAAAGATGCTCACTTACATTATAGCTGCATTTTGCGGGCTTTCCTCTGTGCGAAGTTGTCGATCATATCATTAAGATCCAGATAGCGCGCACAGGCATTCTCAATCGCTTCAGGTGCTTTACTCGCTTCACTCTCTTGCTCCATCTCAATCTCGATCTCCCCCTGTGTCATCTTTTTAAGCTTCCTATTTTTGGTAATTTATTAATTCATTTATCAAATTCCTCTTTTCGTTTGCGCTTTTGAAAGCCACTTTTGTGTTTAAAATTTGACGACTCCATATGTCTCAAGTTCAACGTTTTTTACTTTTTTGCACGCAATGTGCATGTTCACCTGGGGATTCCCCAGTCCCAATTCGAAACAAATTACACCAAATTCATCATTGTTCGTTTCAAACATTTATTGAATGATCAGTCGAATATGTTGTTGTCATTATTTATTCAAATCAATTCGCAAAAATTTTTAAATGCGATCAGACTAAAAGTAGTAAAATGCGATAGGGGGACCCGGCTGTCAATCAATATCTTCCAGTAACGCGGGCGGGCCCCTGATTGGTCCGGGCCTGTAAGCAGCCGCTTACCCTGCTTACCGATAGTTACGCCTGTGCCCTGAGGGGGGTTATTGCAGGGAGTTCTCGCCCAGAACAGAACTATACCGCCAATCCAAACTGTATGCTAATTGTCAATCGTATTTGACGATAGTGGTCCTGACTGAATCACATTTAACATATTCAAACAGAAAACAGATAGTTTAAATTGTAATAATATTTCATAATATTTCTGTTTTTACTGTATCTTTAATCAAATAAATACAGCCTTTTGCTGAGCATAAGAGACTTCCTTCTTAAACATAAAAAAAAAATCATACTGACCCCAAACTTTTGAACAGTAGAGTGTTTTTATATTATCTGAATTATGTTTCTTGACATTTTGGCAAATTGTTTTTTCTTGCTTAAGCTTAAAAAAAAAAAAAAAAAAAACCTATTAGCCAAGCTGTTTAGTTTTTGACAATTTGATTCTTTAATTTTTGGCAAATTTGCTCTGAAAAGCTGAAAATAACATTTGGTTAATTTCTACTGAAATTAACTTGAAACTATCCTTGTGAAAATCAGATCTTCTGAAATAACAGTGTTTAATGAGTATAGTGAAGTAATTGCTAATATTTAGACGAATTCTTTTAAAGAATTAAAGGGATAATTGAACCGAAAATGAAAATTCTGTCATCATTTACTCACCCTCAAGTTGTTCCAAACCTGTATGGGTTTCTTTCTTGTGCTGAACACAAAAGAAGATATTTTGAAGAATGTAGAATTTCTGGTCCCCATTGACTTTCATGGTATTTTTTCCCTACTATGGAAGTCAATGGGGACCAGCAAAAATATTGTGTTCAACAGAAGAAAGAACTTGATGCAGGTTTACAACTTGATACAACTTAAGGGTGAGTAAATGTTGACAGAATTTTTCATCTATCCCTTTAATTTCCCCTTTTTTATTGTTTGGGATATCATGCTATATTTAATGGGTTTTCAAGGAAGCAGTGTATTCACGATGCATCTTTTTCATCTTTATCATTGGCAAAAATGCAGTTTTTCTTCCCCGGGTGACAGAAAGCATGCCCTTGAGTTACTGTAGGTGACGGGGGCCGAATGCCTCTGCTCATGTGCGAGGACAGTGACATTATTGTTGTCTGTGGCTTTGTGTCAGTTTGAGAGTGAAATGTGTTGATGGGTAACCAGTGGGAGTTCAGGACCTCTCCAGAAGCCTGATAAAAACAGCACTGCACGTCCACTCTGTGCCCAGTTGAGGTCAGATCCCCACAGGAGGGTCAAAAGTACAGCAAAGTTTTTGTTTCAGCTTTTGTACAAGTTGAAATACACCGGTAGTTTTTGTGGAATAATGTCGACTCATTTCTCAGTCTTTTAAGTGAACAAAAATTGTGGTTATAGTAAGGCACTTAAAGGGTTAGTTCACCCAAAAATGAAAATTCTGTCAGTAATTACTCACCCTCATGTTGTTCCAACCCCGTAAGACTTTCGTTCATCTTCGGAACACAAATTAAGATATTTTTGATGAAATCTGAGTGCTGGATCACTCCTCCACAGGCTTATGGACACTATAACTTGCTGGCCCAGAAAATGTATTAAAGACATTATTAATATAGTCCAAGTGACTACAGTGGCTCAATCTTAAGTTTATCAAGCGACGAGAATACTTTTTGTGCGCAAAAACAAACAAAAATAACGACTTTATTCCACTTTTCATTTCCTTCTCTCTCTGTGCCTCGAGTCTTTTCACGTAGTGTTTTTGCGTAGCGCGTCTGTGTTGCACGTCACCACGTAGGCTCACTATTGGGCGACGCTGGTCATGTGTGTGATGCGTGTGACGTGAAACACAGACGCGCTACGGGTTGGAACAACATGAGGGTGAGTAATTACTGACAGAATTTTCATTTTTGGGTGAACTAACCCTTTAAGATGAAGTCAGATCTGTGGACCATGTATACTCTACCCTTCAAAAGTTTGGGGTTGATAAGAAAAAAAAAGAAAACAAAAAAGCCTCTTATGCTCACCAAGGGTGTATTTATTTAATTAAAAACACAGTAAAAACAATAAAATTGTCAAATATTATTACAATTTAAAATACCTGTTTTCTGTGTGAATACAGGTGAAACTCGAAAAATTTGAATATCGTGCAAAAGTTATAATTTTGATGATTATGGCTTACAGCTTATGAAACTTATGAAACTCAGAAAATTAGAATATTACCTGAAAAAAAAAAAAAAAAAAAGAAGGATTTTAAATACAGAAATGTCGGCCCTCTGAAAAGTATAATCATGCATATGTATATAGTTATATATTCTAAATGTATTAGTTTCACCTTTTAATTTGAATTACTGAAATACACTAACTTTTGCACGATATTCAAATTTTTCGAGTTTCACCTGTGTATTTTAAAATGTAATGCGATCAAAGCTGAATTTTCAGCATCATTACTCAATGATAATATGCTGATTTGCTCGTTAAACATTTCTGGTTATTATCAATGTTGAAAACAGGTGTCCTGCTTCATATTGTAGAGGAAACCATGATTTTATTTCAGGGTTCTTTGAATAGAAAGTAAAAAAAAAACAGCATTTATTTGAAATATAATTCTTTGTTAGCATTATGAATGTACCTAATTTTATTTTTTAATTTTACCTCGACCACAAATTAGACTCATCACAGATTGTTCTTTTATTCACAAAAAGCATTGTTTACCTGCAGCAGTTAATGTTAACTGTTGCTGTCAGGCAGTAAACTCCATTTATATTTAAGATAAATGTGTATTTATGTATTTTCATTAGTCATGGCAGGAGTTCTACATCAAATGAAGAGCGTTATATCTGGGCATATATCCAGATGCAATGTAGCCAAGCACTTTCATCATTTTATAGAGCTGATTCAGGCTTCTGGATTGCAGTGTCACAGATCATTGTATGCTGTATCCTACATATAACACTTATGGTTTTCAGTATGAGTTGAATGAATGAATTGGTTTTCAGTTGCAAATTGCATTCAATATTCAATCATTTTGTGGTGCATTTTTGCTATTAATTGAAATGCATTATTAATTAAGCGAAGCAGGCGCTGAAACAAAGCAAGAAAGACACATAGACAATTCAGAGGCGACTGAAGGGTTAACGGGATTGCTGAGTAAATGAAACCTCACGATATCAGGGCCACATACGGGATGCCATGCGAATGAGACTGTCATGCAAAATCTTAAAATGTGATTTTGTAAAGCCACAGAGATAATGAGATAAAGGCTGGAAGCTGTGCTTCTGTGTGTGCGTAAGCCGCATTGTCTCATGAATATATGAATATTTTTGTTGGATGGCGGATGGCGGATGAAGACGAGAGACAAGTGATCACACTTTGCCTCCCATAATCTCGCAGCTCTTGTAAAAGCATAAATCTGCTTAGCATGATTTTTCAACGCAGGCGGCCGGTCTGTCTTTGTCTGTTTCTTCATCAGGTCATGGAGGACGCCGAGGTTTGTTCTCTTCCTGGAGGGCTGGCCAGCGTCCGAAGACAGTTTGAGAGCGAGAGCACGTCTTCGGCTCACACACTCACCCAGATTCACCACACACACAGATCTGTGCAGGTCAGTGGTGGAAGCTCCCAAACTAGTCACTCGTATCATGCACTGCCTTTCAAAAGTTTGGGGTCAGTACACTTTTTTTTTCTTTTTTTTTTTAAAGAAATTAATACTTTTGTATACGACACATTCAGTGAGACATTACTAAAGACATTTACATTTTACAAAAGATTTCTATTTTAAGTAAATGCTGTTCTTTTGAGCTTTCTGTTTATCCAAGAGCTTTCTGGTTTCCACAAAAATATTAAGCAGCACAACTGTTTTCACCATTGATACTAATAAGAAATGTAATAATAATAATAACAGATGATGAAAGCATATATTTTGAAAATATTTCAATATGTATTATATTCACAGCATATAGTTCACAATATATTGTATTCATAATAAATAATATATCACGATATATTAAAATAAAAGTTATTTTAAATAATTTCGCTGTGTTTTTACTCTGTGTTTGATCAAACAAATGCAGCCTTGTTGAACATAAGCAACATTTCAAAAACATATTATTGACCCCAAACTTTTTAACGTTAATATAAAAGCAAGCAAACGTTTTGATGAATACAAATGTGCAGGCTTGACAAAATTAACATTAAAAAATCACAAAGTGAATATAGATTTATTTATTTTTTTGCATGATTTGCGGAGGAGGGGCCATGTGAAACTAACCAGCGTGTTTAAAAAATAATAATTTCAATAATATTTATATGTATTTATAGAATTATATTTAATCTTTTTCTTCATACCACACTTGAAATGCTACAGTCAGAGTATATGCCTGCCGCTATGTGTATATATGAAAGAATGATGTGCTAAAATGCATTTGAGATGCAGTCACTTTGATTTTGACTCACTGCCATACAGCATCTGTTGGAAAAATAAATGAATTTTAATGTCATACTAAAGTGACACACATCATTACACACATATCAGTTTAGTTTCTACCCAGGCGATTCATAGCACTACAGAATTGTGACTGAACACAAAGAACGCACTTCTCGTTTGTTAATCTTTTTAGTGCTTTTGAACATTTTAAAGTCCCAAAACTAATCCTGAAGATGTTTCACATCCATCTTTTGTTTTCCATTTTAATCTGTAATTGTAACATTGAGTCTTGGATGCAAAACTAGTTCAAGTTCAATGAAACATTCTCAGCTGTTTGGGTGCGAGATGCCGGTATAAAGTCCCAAAATGATTTAATATGGACTGCAATTATATTCCCTTAAATTCAGGGCACTTGTGTATCATTTTGGATTGTTGGCATCCCTAATGATGCTAGTTTTAGTTCTGGTGCAGGGTTTAAATGCTACAAGCATGCATGCAATTTCCATGTGAGCAAGTCTTCTGGTGTAGAAAAGAGTGGATGTGCAAGGGCTTAATCCTCTTACAGTTGACCTTCCACAAAAACCCCAAATCTGACACTATAACAAGTCAGATCTGTACCCTCTCGTATCTGCGTAGATTCTCCCAAGCTTCTGAGGCTCATTAGCATTGGCACATGCTAATATTATGCATGCAGCGCTTGCATCAGATACTGCTTGCAGTGAGAGAAGTAGAATGGAGATAAACTTTGGTCACAGTCTGTGTAATCCAACTCTGCCGATCCAAATTGAATCCAGTCCACCCATCCATCCCAGTGAGTCTGAGCGTGCTCCTCTCCTCTCCCCTGCCGGGACGGGGTGGCTTCGGCTCACTGATGGAGAAAAAAAAAAAAAAAATCACACTGAATACAGAATGACAGGAGAAAGTGGGAGATGTGCTCTCATCACACCAACATTGAAGTGCGCTAAAGCTGTCTCTCAAACTGTGTCATGTGACGTGAATCTAAATATATATATACTGTATGTCAAAGAATTTTTAGTCTTGTTGCTAATTTCTGGTTGATATACAATTTTAAATGAGCGCATGCATTGCCTGCTTTCGTTTTTCTTCAGTGTGGGATGCTAATCAATACATTTCCAAATTTAGTAATTGGCTTTCATTCCATCCAATTGGAATTACAGGAAGAGGAATTCAACAAAGAAAACCCTTTGTTTTGTTTTTTTTATAGGAAGAACGTTTTATAAGAGGAAATATTTGATCAACCGATGACCTGCGAAATATGCACTTAAGGTCTAAATAAAATTCTAGCAAGTAAAAAGTATAATTGTCCCCTACAAAAGCACCTCCCTTCTATGCAAATTAGGCTCATTATAGATTTTGCTGTTATTCACAAAAAAATTCTTGGTCATGACAGCTATTTAGTAATTGTCTTCCTTTCTATTATTATTTTTTTTTAAGTTCAATTTAACCACAAACCACATGATATTGATTTGTAAGTTGACTCGGAAGGACAGGAAGAGGAATTCAACAAAGAAATCACACTAAAAAAGTACAGAAATTAAGGTGATTAATAATAATTTCTTTACAAAAAATAATTTAAAAAACCTGTTTTTAATGGTAGTGTAAAAGCCTTTTATAAGAGGATTGAAGCCACAATGACCTTTGAAATATGTACTTTGAAGGTCTAAATAAAAATGATACGAGTAAAAAGTAGCATTTTGCCTTGAAAGTAAAATAGAAACACACCTCATTTCAATGCAAATTATAGCTTTTATTCTCAAGTCTTGAGTATTCACAGAGCATTATCTACCTTTCTTCAACAAAGAATACAAAATTTGAGGTGATTGACAAGTAAGGTGATTGACAACATAACATCTGCTGGTTTCTGATGGTTATATTTAAAACACTGGCCTGTTTTTGACCCTGAAACGTTGGATTCAGGTCTAAGTTTTGAGAATTGAAAATGAAACAGTCTGGCAAACGGAGACAGGAGGAGAAAAGGCTTGATGAGCACAGGTTTCATTCTTCTTTTTTAACTGGAAGTTAGGGATTTATCAAAAGCCCTTTTTAATAACCAGTAGTATTAGGTTACATCACCGATTTGCTACCTCATATTCAAAGGCAAGTGATATTTGGAGGAAAGACATTATTCTAGATATCATTTGATTGGACAAAGAATTTTGTATGAGCAGCAGATTTTTAATTTGTTTCCTTGAAAAAGAAAGATTGTACATTGCTTATGAAGTATATGTGACCCTGGATCACAAAACCAGTCACAAGTCGCACGCGTATATTTGTGGCAATAGCCAACAATACATTGTTATGGGTCAAAATTATCAATTTTTCATGAAAGATCATGTTCCATGAAGATATTTTGTAAATTTCCTACCGTAAATATATAAAACATTTATTTCTGTGAGTGAATGCGGCACAATCGTGAACATAAATGGACAACTTTAAAGGCGATTTTCTCAATGTTTCGATTTTTTTGCATCCTCAGATTCCAGATTTTCAATAGTTGTATCTCGACCAAATATTGTCCTATCCTAACAAACCATACATCATTGGAAAGCTTATTTATTCAGCTTTCATGTGATGTATAACTCTCATTTTCAAAAAATTGACCCATGTGACTGGTTTTGTGGTCCAGGGTCACATATTTGTATATACACTAGCTTATGGATAACCTCAGAGCTGTTTGTATAAATTTAGTACAAATGTATTGTACATATTTTATAAAAGTTTGACAACTGTTTAGATTCATTTTCCTCTGTTTGTGTAGCTTTGTGAAAGCATAGTTTCAAACATTTCTACGTATCATTTCAAAGGTGTTGCTTACTGAACATTAAGGATTTACCGCACAACGTTGATAAAGTTTGGCACTAATCCACAGCTCACAAAGAGAAGCATGAAATAATATAACCTGAGTAGACAAATGAGAACATAAGCTGACATTATGTATCATGCTGCAGTTATTTGAGAGAAGGATCAAAGGATTGTGTTGCAGCAGGTCATCTCATTATCTGTGCTTTCTGTTGCTCCTGGTGACACTCATTTACTAAACTGGCTTGTGTGTGCATGTTGGGGATGTGTGTGTATATTTAAACCATAACTTGCATCACATTATGTGAGTGTTTGGTATGTAGGATGTATTTTTGAGGTTTGATGTTGTTGTTTTTTTACCCTTATTTGGATAATGAGGTCTATGTTTATCTATGAAGAATTTAGACCATCATGCATTTGAAAAAGGTTTCATATAGGTTATTTTCAGCTCGGATTATGTAATGCAAAACATGCTTAGAAAGTCTTTTTTTGGGAGGGACAACCACAGTATCTATTCATGGTCTGTCGATGTACTATCCCAAACTGATGTTCTCTGCTAAATTAAAGCAGAAATATATGGAGAACTAGAAGTGCCTCTTAAAAATAAATGAACAAAAGGCAATAATCAATGTATTAATTTAAAAAAAAAGTACAAATTGACAAATAAATAGCCATATTTATTTAAATCATATTTATAGTGTAACTAAATATGATTAAATTTAACATTTAACCCTCTGGGGTCTAAGGTGTTTTTGGGGTCCTTGAGATGTTTGGACATGCCTTGACATTTGTGCTTTTTTCAGTTGCTTATAAACATATTAATGGCAAAGGTGTAGTTACTGTACACTCATACTGTACCATAATATGTGAGCAACATGCATGTACATGTTTGTATTTTTGAGAGAATAATGTTTATGCATGGTTATTGAAAAAAATTAAAATGCTAAATATAACACATACTAAATATGTGTCCACAATACTTTTGACTAATGGATGTTGCAACTTTAGTTTGATTTTTTTTTTTTATCAAGCTTTGACTAATTGCTATTCTCTATCTATTTGTCAATCAAGTTAAAAAAACAGCATTGAAGTATTTCTGAGTAGCCTTTTTTCCATTTTTCAAGTGCTTTGAATCCAAGTTTGTAGTGTTGTGATTCATCTCAGAGCCGGTTGGTTTTGGTTAATGACTTGGAACTCTTTATTAAAGTGTTTTTTGAAGTCCCTCTGGAGAAAATACTTCATCAGAAGGAAAGCCGCTGAAGCAGCAGGCGGTCACTGTTGCGCTGTTGCTCTGATGAGTGTTTTGGGTCTGATATTCAGTCACCTTTGGTTTTAACGATGCAATCTACATCAATGTATGTCAGCCGTATCTCTTTTAATGATCTGCGTGTGTTTTCTTGTGCGTTTTCGGGCTGTTTTTATGGATTGGTATCGATTGCGTCCCTGCTGATGATATCACACTTGCTTATGTACGGCCGCATGTGTTTGTGTGTGGGAGTGTGTGTTGGAACGGATTATAACATTACAAAATCTGCTCATCCAAGGGCTAAAGCCATCAAACCTGCCGTTTAACAGTAATTAGCACTGACTAATCCTAATCCTGAAATGGAAAATGTAAATTCTAACATTTAATTTGTGATTTTTAATGCAGATTTCATGCAAATATGCATAATGAATTTTTGACTTCATTATAGTGTTATTTCACTGAAATAATACAGACAAACCATGTGTTACAGAAGACGGCTGAGATATCATTTCTAGGTTAAGTATGTGGGTTTTATTTCCAAATCTTCAAACATTTGCCTCTGTAATTATGATGATAAGTTATACAGTTTTGAGAAAAGATCCTGCTGCATTTTTCTGCTTTGATATCTTTTTTATCAAATGCATTGCAATTCACACACTACCGCTCAAAAGTTTGAAATCATAAATGTTTTAATGTTTTTGAAAGAAGTCTCTTATGCTCACCAAGGCTTCATTTATTTGATCAAATATACAGGAAGATTTGCGTTTAAAGAGCTAATAAAATATTTAGTCTCAATAGATCAATATTTCATGTCTAATTATTTACTTACGTGGCAAGTAGTCGTGTAATAAGCGGGATAATGTACATCCCTGGCTGGATGTCTAACGCTAGTCTAACAGAGTAGAGCGTATGGCTGGTGTCAAAATAACTGGGTGCACTATGGCTGACTTAGCTAAAGACAGGGAAAAAAACGCACCAAGACAAATACTTTATACTTCATTTAAGGTTGAGTGTTTGAGTCTTGCCGCTTTTTGTGTATATTACTGTTCACCACAAAGAAATAGGGTAACACGTTCACAAATATATGTTGTTTGTGACTGAGAAAAGGCTGTGCAGATAAGATATACCGACAGTAAGGAGCTTGTGCGAGCGCTAGTGTTGTTTTTGGCGGCCTGTTTTAATTTTAGTTTTAGTCTAGTCTTTGTGTCAAGCTGTCGTTTTAGTTTTTATTAGTTTTAGTCACGTTCATACTCTTTTTAGTCTAGTCAAGTTTTAGTCGACGAAAACTGATGACATTTTAGTCTAGTTTTAGTCAACGAAAACTGATGACATTTTAGTCTAGTTTTAGTCAACGAAAACTGATGACATTTTAGTCTAGTTTTAGTCAATGAAAATTGTATTTTAGTCTCTTTTTAGTAGGCTAATGCAATTCTATTTAACCCAGTCAATATAGAATTTCAAACAAGGTTATCTTATTAGTATATTTAGGGCTGTGACGGTGGCAGTTTTTTTTACCACCGTGGTAATGGACCAACTACCGGCGGTGGTTGGGGGTTATTAAAAAAAAAAAAAAAAAAAAAAAACTCGTTTTATATTTCCACACAAAGACGCGTGATAGCACTCTGCGCTCTGAGAGGGATGTGGGACACGAGCAGGAAAGAGACCATCGATCTCTTTATGATATCTTCGTGTTTTCTACTTGATGTAAATTGGTCTGAAGAGGGAATTTTATCCTCCACAAGGGCGAAATATTAGGCTGTTTGAGATTGCGCTGCCAGAGAAAGTGAAACTAAAAATCACCCGCGCGCGCACGCACAACTCTCTCATTCGTCGTGACGTTATAACATTTCGTCTCGTCTCGTTTTGGTCAACGAAAATGAAGAGACATTTTAGCATAATTTTTATTTTGTAAACCACATTTAGTCTCGTTTTTATTCGTCAACGATATTGCATTATACATGTATTTTAGTCATCGTCACATGACCAGCATTTACGTCTCGTCTCGTCTCGTTTTCGTCAGGTGATAACGGTTCGTTGACGACAATATTTCGTCATAATTTTCGTTGACGAAAGCAACACTAGCGAGCGCTGTCTTGGAAAGACGTTTTTGTGTTCTTCTTTTCTATGTCTCATCCTCTAACAACAACCCTTGTCTCCTGTCACGCAGGAGGTGTCAAATTCATCAGCGATGAGTGTGGCGAGCAGCAGCGGGGGTCGACAAGTCTCGCAGCAGGTCTTCCTCCAGGATGAAAGGGTACGGACATTTCCGACAACCCTGCCACTAATAACTCTCCATTTCACGAGTCTAAAACATCAGGTTAACAGTATGTCTTGTCTCTGTACGCGGTGCTGAAGTGCCTTATTTACTGTTTACTGTCTGCTGTGAAATGTCAAACTGACTGCAATTTTCAATAATGTGACATTTTTTACATTTGAAGTTGGAGGTTTTAGCACTGTCACCTTCACATGGAAACACTTCCATTTACATTTATGCATTTGGTGGGCACTTTTATCCAGAGCGACTTTGCAAGTGCAATGCATTCAGTTTATGCATTCCCTGGGAATCGAGCCTACTTTAAAATAACCTCACACTAAAAGATGCTAAAAGTGATAGAAATGAGGATAAGGGGAATTAAATAAAGTTTTGAAGTGACCCTGTGAAAATACTCAGAAAAGAGATGTGAGATTCTAAGTGTAGTCTGGTAGAATAATTCATGTGCTATTGATCGTCAAATCAGGTGAGCAGAACAGTGTCTTTTGAGTAGAATAAAAGTAAAACACAAAACCCTGAAACACACATCATCATAAGACTAAAAGTGATTTGTGATGTCAGTCACAATGAAAATCCCAAATCATTGACTGTTTTAAAATGTACATTTATGCATTTGGCAGACGCTTTTATCAGTACATGCGTTCCCTGGGAATCAAACCCCTGACTTTGGCATTGTTAGCATGCTCAACTGAAATATAAAAAAATATATATAAAATTTTTATATTGTTAAAATATTTCTGTTATAAAATTAAAAAAATATATATTATTATATATTAAAACAGTTTACCTTTTTACCAGTTTGTTTATTTACTGAATTGTAAATGTTATATACAACTATTTTTATCCATCAGTAAAACATTTTGTGTGTGTGTGTGTGTGTGTGTGTGTGTGGAATTGATATCACTAGATCAATTAATAAACTATTTGTTTGTTTTTTATCTAGTTTTCGAACTTAATTTGTTTATTGCGAGTCATGTGAAAGAGCATTAATTGTTCAAACTGTTTAAACCATGTTTTCATGATGAGAGTTTTGAAATTTGTTTTAAATATAAGCTTAACTGATAAAGCATGGCGCTAACAACACTATGGTCACAGGTTTGATTCCCAAGGAATGCACATACTGATACTGTGGGTCACTTATGAAAACATCTGTCAAGTGCATAATGTAAATCCATGTCAGAAATAATCATTTAGCTCCAGTTGGTTGCACTCTATTTGATTCTTGCTCTAAATTAAATTGTATTTATTTTGTCTTATTACAGACTGCACATGATCAAATCACTCATAACAGAGAAGTGATTTCCAGTTATGAAAATCATCACAATGAAACCGGTAAGTTCAAGAACAATAATTTATAAATAATAAATTCTATATCACACTGCAGCTCATTGTTTGTTTTGTAAGTGCATTTTACAGAGACAAGATGTTTAATTTTTATTTTTGCCTCTTGCTTCCAGACGAGGAAGAGTATTATCCAAGGCTCTCAACTAAAGAACTGGCACAGCATTTTGAAAAGACCATCGAGGAGGCAGCCCCCAGCAAGAAAATTAAGGTAAGTAATTTTAAGCCCACATCTCTACTCTGACACATGAATGTATTATGCTTTAATGGTATTCAGTACATAAAAAGATGCTACTTACCATCTTTTTTACATGTTTCCATGAGTCCCTCCACTTTCAACAGCATAGTTTTATTCAGGTTTATACGACTTTAGAGCCTGTGTTCAGCTCTCAGTGTTTTGATGTTGTTATTGTTAACCCACTATACATCTGATATGGAGTTATTTTTGTGTCTTTATTGTGCATCCAAAAAATTCAAACCAGTCTTGCTCTCAACACTTTTGCTTGAGAGATCAGTTTACTTGCATGTCAAATCTGCATAAGCTATTAAGGCATGTTTTTGTAGATTGAATCTTTAATAAAAAAAGATTCTTTTTCTTTTTAGATATGAACACATTAGTAGTGAAAAAAATGCCATTGCAATATGAAAAATACACTTTGTTAAAGAGACAGTGTATGAAAATATGTCTTTCTATCCTGCAGTCTTGCACAGTAAGTTATATTGGTTTAAGGATTTTGACATATTTTACTTGGAAAAAAATAAGACATTTTTAGTGTGCTATAATTTTCAAGTTTAGTTCAGTGATAGTGATGGTTTTAGGGAGGTGTGTCTAATATATTCATGACGTTTTTTTTTTAAGTATAACAATGCATTTGGATGGATAGAAAAACCTTTTTAGTAAATGGATAACACTTTCAAATGCAGAGCGCACAGCTGCTGTTGTGCAGTTTTAAAATAAATCACATGGCTTTTCTTGTAATTGTTTGAGGAACTGCTATTTATTTAGAAAAAAATAAACCTTTTTGAAACTTAAGCAAAATTGTTTCTCAGGCAAAACATTTTTAGACACAAAAGAAAAAAAGAAAGAATTTGAGCCTCAACAACAAATATATATGTATTTTTTTGCTTGCATAAAAAAAAAAAAGCACAATAAGGGCACAACACTCCTGGAAAGGCCTTTGAAATAAATTGCTACGATTTTGAACATTCAATTAAAAAAATTAAAGCACTTTTCTAAGCCAGCTGGTCCAGCTGAAGTAATTTCAGAACTCCACTGAATTAAATGCATTACTCTCTCCCTAAAAAAGATTGAACGTGACAAAAGTCGTTCACAGCTGCCATCAGATGTGAGTGCGTCCAATCAAACTGTGAAGAGTGAGATATCAAGGTCTCTGAACAATGTTGCCACAGACAAAACAGAAGAAGATAAACCAAGTTCTGTATTTGCTTTTGATGACGACTTCGACGACGACGACGACGACGATGATGATGATGATCTTGAATATCTGCCACCGCCCCCACCGGACTTACTGGAGGAACCTTCAGATGATGCAGAGAACTTCCCTGACCCTCCAGCAGTGAATCGCATGGTAAACAGAGAGCAATACATCAGACAGAGAGAGCTATTAGAGTTGAAACGTCTCTGCAAACACATTCACCCTGATGTTAGGAAAGACCTGGAGAAAGAATTCTACAATGATGAGGACATTGAAGCGGTAGGAGACGTTCAAGAGGTAGCATACCAGTTTGAACACCCTAGTAGCAATTCGAACGGAAGCCCGGATCGCGAATATTTGGAGTGGGACGAGATTCTGAGAGGCGAAGTGCAGTCCATGCGCTGGATGTTCGAGAACAAACCTTTGGACTGCATTAAGAATGACTCAGATGACGAAGAGGATAGCGAAAATATTATTCAGCAGGAAACCATCGCTGGAGGTGACGTTAGGAACACGGCTATGATGTTCGAGATGCAGCCTGGGGATACACTGGGACTGCAACATGATTCAGCTAAACGGAACTATCTGGTGAATGAAGTGGGGAAAAGAGATGTCCGTGCGGCCGCTTGGTTGTTCGAGACAAAGCCGATGGATACGCTAAATAAAATTCACACCGGTGATGAGCAAACCAAGGAAGTCATCTTTACACAAGAAGCCACTGAAGGGGATGTGAAGTTTGTTAGGTACATGTTTGAAAACCAAGAAATGGATTCTCTGGGAGACACAGAAACCATGGATGAGAAGCAACTACTGAGCCTGAAGTCTGTACTAGAGGAGATCAAGTCAGAAGTGAAGAAAGTCATATGGATGTTTGAGACGCAATGCATGTGTGTTATGAGGGAACACACCGGTGAAATGGTTCTGATTACTTCTGTCCGTCGAGAGGAGACGGAGAAAGGGGATGTCAAAACATCAAGATGGCTCTTTGAAACGCAGCCTTTGGATGACATCGACATGGAACTTTCTCAGGTCAGGCTCATCTCCAGTGTATCCATGGAGGACAACCAACTGGACGGTGCAAAAAGGGGAAGGTGGCTGTTTGAGACGAAGAGGCTTGACTCCATAAACGCCCAGTGGGAGAGGCTGCAAAAGCAGCAGAAAGAAGAAATTCTTGGGGCGGATGTACGAAAACACTGCATGGTGTTCGAGACGCAGCCTATGGACAAGCTTAAAGATGATGCCAACTCCAGACCTGTCTCCACAGAACAGATTATTGGAGGTAATGTTCGCTCTGTGAGACACTTATTTGAAAACGCTCCACCGGATGAACTCAAAGAGCTTCCTGAGGTGGGAAAACTAAACAAAAAGACAGCGTTTGAAGAAGGAAAAGGTGATGTAAGACACCAGAAATGGGTGTTTGAGAATAAACCACTGGAGAACATCAAAGATGAGAATGATGAGGTAAACCGACTCAAGAAAACCATAGCGTCTGATGAAGAAAGAGGTGATGTGAGATATCAAAGATGGCTGTTTGAGAACCAACATTTGGAAGACATTCAAGAGGAAAAGAGAGAGTTCATGAAGACAATTGATTCTGAACAAATAAATCTAAGTTACAAGGGTGATGTCCGCAGAAATTGTTGGGTGTTTGAGACGCAACAGATGGATACGTTAAAGGACGATTCCAATGTCAGGCCAGTAAGTGCAGAGGAAATTATTGGAGGTGACGTTCAATCTGCCAGACACTTTTTTGAGACTGCTCCAAAAGATGAGATAAAAGAGCTTGCAGAGGTGGGGAAACTCAATAGAACGGTGACATCTGAGGAGAAGGGAGATGTTAGACACCAGAAGTGGCTGTTTGAGAGCCAGCCGCTGGAGCAGATCCGAGAGGAGAAAAAGGAAATAACAAGAACGGTGAATATGGAGGATATCGAAAATGTGGATGTGAGCAATTACAAGCAAATCTTTGAAACGTATGATTCGAGCCAATATGACGAAAGTCAGAAGATTCAACTTGAGGGTGTCACCACTGGCTCTGTGAGATCAAATAAAGATTTATTTGAGTCCATGCCACTGTATGCTTTGCAAGACAGCTCCGGACATTACCACGAAGTTAGAACTGTACGTCGGGAAGAAATCGTCAAAGGAGATGTTAAAAGTTGCCAGTGGATGTTTGAAACTCGCCCAATTGACCAATTCGACGAGAGCATCACTAAATTCCAAATCATAAAGGGCATAACCCAACAAGAGGTAGAATCTGGAGATGTCAAGATGGCAAAATGGCTTTTTGAAACCCAGCCTCTCGATGCCATTAAGTATTTTAGCAACATTGAAGACGAGGAATGTGTTACTACAGAAACAGAAATAGTGAAAGGTGATGTTAAAACATGTAAGTGGCTTTTTGAGACCAAACCTATAGACATGCTTTATGAAAGAGACGAGTTTAAGAGTACAAAAGATTATGATGAAATTCAAAAAGGGGATGTGAAAACATGCACTTGGCTTTTTGAAAATCAAACCCTTGGTGCCATACAGGATAACTCTGAGACAGTGTTGCAAACTCGCACTGTGAAACAAGAGGACATTCATGGAAAAGATGTCCGCATGGCACGTTTCCTCTTTGAGACAGAGAACCTGAAGAACATTGCTGGAGAAGAGCAAGAAGCTTTTAAGAGTGTGACTGAGATAGACATACAATCCGGGGACGTGTCTCGGATGAAATACATATTCGAGACCCATTCTTCTGACGTGATGAGCTCAACCTCTGAGGATGTCATGAGACAGCTGAGGAGTGCTCAAGCTGAGGATATTCAGAAAGGAAATGTTGGAAACTGCAAATGGCTATTTGAAAACCAGCCCATAGATGCAATCTCAGAGCCCCCCAGCGAGCTGAAAGGAGCTCGTACAGTACAAGATGTTCAGGGAGGCAATGTTGATGAAGGCAGATTCTTTTTTGAAACCTACTCGTTAGATAAGATTCAAGACGTGTCCTCTGAGGCCGAAATGAAAAAGCTGCAGAAAGTCATCAGAGAAGATGAGGAGAAAGGAGATGTGAAAACATATGCCATGATGTTTGAAACTCAACCTCTTTATGCCATCCAAGACAAAGAAGGCCATTATCATGAAGTGACCACACTTACAAAAGAAGAAATACAAAGAGGTGATGTAGTAGGAGCCCGCTGGCTGTTTGAAACAAAGCCCCTGGACTCAATTAAAGAGACGGATGAGGTCTACCTCTTAAAAGCTGTTACAGAGGAAGATATCCACAAAGGTGATGTCAGCTCAGCGAGATGGAGGTTTGAAACCCAGCCCCTTGATAAGATTGCAGAAGATGCGAAAATATCAATCAAAACTGTCGAGGACATTCAGGGAGGAGATGTTAAGACAAACAAGCATCGTTTTGAATCTGATGCAGTGTCTCAAAAATTGGTGCGTACTGTCAGCATGAGTGAAATTCATAAAGGGGATGTTAGGACAGCAAAATGGATGTTTGAAACTCACACAATTGACCAGATACATGCTGAAAAGTCAGAAGATGAGATGAACACTGTTGTTATGGAGGAACAACTGAAGGGGGATGTTAAACAGTCTGTGTGGCTATTTGAAAAGAATCCTCTTGATCTTATTAACGACAGTGATGAAAGTAAAGAGGTAATTTGTGAAGACATCCCCAAAGCAGATGTAAAAACCACAACATGGCTTTTTGAAACAACACCATTCACTGAATTTAATGAGAGCAGTTTAGAGAAGACAGAAATCATTGGTAAAAGTGTCAAAGCCACCCTCGATGAACTTTACACCCAGAGAATGGTCGACTCCAAAGGCATCATCTTAGAGGCAGATGAAATTGGAGATGTTCGCATGGCTAAGTACAACCTCATGAATAAAGAAGCTCCCCAAATCCAAAGAGAAGAAATCATTAAAGGAGATCTGCAAAACATCATGATTAACCTCCTCAACAGACAGGAGAAAACGGAGAGGAAAGTCATTATAAATGCAGAGGAGAGGGGGGACATCAGCAGCACCGTGCAACAGCTGCTGCAAGAGCGCAGTGGCACCTCTGTAGAAAAAGAGGAGATAATAAGAGGTGACATTCAGGAAGCCATAAACAACCTGCTGAAAGAGGAGAGCACTGGCAAACGGGGCATTCTCATTCAAGAAGACGAAAAGGGGGATATTCGTATGACCATCTACTCTTTATTCAATTCTCACGAGGAATCAAGCACTCAGAAAGAAAATATAGTCAGAGGTAATGTGAAAGGCTGCCTAGAGAGACTTTGCAATCCAGACACAGAGGAGATTGCGAGAATTAAAGTGGATGAAGCAGAAAGGGGAAAGGTGAGCTTTTATTCTACTTGTATTGAGTCTGGTGCACTGGATTACCTCAAAAAGCTGCAGGTAGAGCCAGATGAGGCCGTTCCAGGTAAAATTGAAAAAGAGGAAATCATTGGTGGTGATATTAAAGAAACCAAACTCAGCCTGACATGTAATCAAGCTCAAATCGGTCGCCTGGTGGACATGGAAGATATAGTCCCGGGCGATGTTCATAACACAGTTAAGGTTTTCATGACCGAGCCTCCAGTCTCATTTGAACATTTACAGAAAGAAGAGATTGTGAGAGGAGACCTGCAAGCAGCAATGAATTCACTGACACAGTCCGTAAACCAGGCAGTTGTTTTGGAGAAAGAAGTAGTTGTTCGAGCTGATTTACCTACAACACTGAGGTCTCTAGAGGAGGCCCAGAATCAGCCCAAAGAGGTGGAAAAGCCCGAAATCATTCCTGGTAACATCAAAGGAGCACTAAAATCACTCAAAGACTCCACTTCCACCAAGGTGGAAATTGTCATAGAAGATTTATTGCCAGGTGACATCAAAGGTACATTGAAATCGCTGGAGGAGGCCAAACATGCAGTGAGAGAAGTGGAGAAGGAGATGATTGTAAAAGGTGACATTCACACGGCAATACAAAGTCTACAAGAAGCGTCAAATGAGAGAAAGGTTTACCAGCAGGAGATTGGTGTCCAGGGAGATGTAAAAGGCAAGATTCAGATCTTACTCGAGCCTCCTCCATCTCCCAGAATGCAACGCAGGGCAAGCACAGAGGGACACGTGAAGCTTTCCATAAAATCACTCTATGACACCCAAGATCAAGTGCAATCAGAGAAAGAAGAGGTGATAAAAGGAGACGTTAAGGGCACAATAAAATCTTTAATGGAAACAGCGCGGAGAGCGAGCCCAACGATTCCCCGAAGGGAGCCGATAAGAAAGGTCAAAGTTCCAGTCAAGACCTCGTCTCCGTCAGTGAAAGACAGCACGGCACAGAGTCCTACCCCTGCAGTTAAAAACCTTGATATGAGCAGTGAATTACAGAGGAGCACTGACAAGCAATCAGTGCAAAACAGATATGCATCTCAGGAGAGTACTGCAATCACCGGTCACACCACAACATGCAGCCAAGAGACAAAGACCACAGTGCTGGAGCACAAAACAATTGTACAAACACACGGTGTCAAAACATTAAAGACTGACTTCCGTAACCTCAGAAAAAGTGGCTGTAAGGGTTTAATCAGACTGGATAAAAGAAAACATAAGGAAATGTCTATGCCACCTCCTCCTTCTGACCCTGAACCCCCACTGCCTCCCCCTCCATCACCCCCTCTGGATTATGATAGCACCTCATTTCCCACTCCTCCTCCTAGCATCAGGGGTGATCATGACCTTCCTCCTCCCCCCACTCCTCCTCCTCCTTGTGATCCAGCCAAGACAGAACTTGACCATTTACCTCCTCCACCAACCCCACCACCTCCTCCTCTTGTTTCAGCCACAGCTGAGCTAGACCTCCTCCCTCCCCCTCCCACAGAGCAGGAGCTAGACTTCCTTCCGCTGCCTAGCATAACACCATCCAAAGCCACTAAAATGACTGTCAAACCCATCAAAGCACCAATGTTGTGCAAAGTACCCAAGCTTGAGCCAGCAATTTCATTTGAGAAAATGAATGTGCAGGCTGCTCAAGAGACCAAGCGTATAAAAAATGTCACCACATCATCAGTCGAGTGCAGCGTGATATCCTCTGAAATTCAGTCTGCTTTTACAAGACAGCCACCGGAATCTCCACGGCCTCCCAAGAAAGTTTTCGCCCCCTTGACACTCACTCCACCCGCCTCTCCTCCTCCACCATGCAAATCCCCAGTAAGCAAATTCAAAACCCCATTAATGCAAGCTGAACAGAAGTACAGACAGAAGAGAGAGGAAAGCTGCACGCCACCACCACCGCGCTCCCCGGCCTTTGAAATCCGTATGCACGAGTCAGTCAGCGCAGCCTTTGAAATGCTTTCTTCAGAGAGCACGGGCACGGTGCAATCAGAGGCAAGCATGTCATTTGATTTCACTCAAGAGAGAGCTCAAAAGAGTGTGACCAAATTCGAATCCGCTGCAGACTCATATGATTCATCCAAGCATACAGCTCTCTCAAACGCTCCCCCAAGCAAGGCTTTGATCGCTGCTGCAAATGAGAAATCTCCTCTAGAATCTCCTTTTATTTCCTCAGTTAAACGGAGCATTATCTCTAATCAGTCATCTCAGGGCTCTTCAGGTCAGCAGCAGACCACCTCCACTTCATCTAAAAAGAAAAAGAAGAGATCCATGACAACTAATATACAACAGGTGACGAGGACGGTTATTAATAACACGACCAAAGAAGAAATAAAGGCCTCTGTCAAAACAGACAAACCTCAGAGTGTCTCTAAAAATATATCTGAGGATGTTGGAAAGGTTGTGAGCAGCATATCTTTATCTGAGGACAAAACAAAAGAGGAAAGCTCGCCAAAGAAAAATCAAGAAAAAAGCTCCCCATATCGATCCAAACCAAACAAAGAGAGTCAAATTAAGGATGCTGAGCAGAAGCCACAAAAGGTCGACAATCAAAAGGCAAAGAAAGTTAGCAAGAGCACTAAGGTGGAGAGCAAAGAGAAAACCACAGCTGAGCAGGATAATGTTCAGGTAAAAGAAAGCAGTGAAAGAAACCCCACTGAAACAGAGGGTAAAGAGGAGAAAGAGGCCAAAGAGAAACCTGTAGGGGAGCCCCCTGCCACTCCAAAAAAGAAAAGGAGGAGTAAGAATAAGAAAGACAGAGAGGCAGCTCAAGCAAACAACACCGCATCCCTCTCGCCCACAGATGCCACATCTGCGGAGCCTAAGTGGCCAGTCTTGAAATCTGATAAAAAACAAGAGGAAATCACTGTTGTACAAACACAGCACGCCATGCAAACGGGACACACAGAGGTCATCAAAACTGAAAGTACAGTTCAACAGCAGAGTTTCCAGGAGGAGGGCTTGACTGTGAAATTTCAAAAGCAGAGCGGTGGAAGCCAGCAGATTCCTGAGGAATCAAAAGATGAAAGCAGAAATGTTCCAATAAAAATGACAGGGAAATCTGCACAAAAGGAGCCTGCTGAGTCCTCGGCTGAGAGTGGCAGCACTCAAGCTGAAGCGCTGAAGATGTTGTCCCGTATCTCAGAGTTACAGGGGGTTTCAGGAAAAATGGACTCTAAGTCTGTGAAGACGTTGCTCAATGAGATGCCCGTCTGGCTTCTGGGGTCAGAGGAGAAGAGTGATTTGGAAGCGGCAGCGGCCGAACACAATGAACAGAAGCTCAAAGAAATCCTTGCTCATGTTAAAAACCTGGTTCAAGCTAAGCTAATGCACTTTGACGGCACTATTGAAAAGCATGAATGTGAGGACACCTCTGAAAAATTTGTCTCTTGTGGAGCCACACAAAGGATTTCAAAGATTTCCATTGGTTCTACAAAGTGTAAAACGCAGAAGGTGGCCAAGGAGGAGACGAAGACAACACGCAAGAGCCGAAAGCAACAAATGAGCAGCGTTACAACTCTTGACCCCAGAGCTCCATCCCCATTGTTACGGATGCGCTCTCCCTCACCCACATTCATCACTATCGAGTCTACGAGGAGAACTGACTCGCCACAGAGAGCAGCACCCTCGCCTTCCCCAATGCCACCGACGCCTCCACCACGCAGGTCTGAGACGCCAAGCTCTCGCTTAAGCAGGGCCACTCCTTCACCCTCATCGAGCCGGGCAGATAGTCTGACGCGACTCAGAAATGCCACAGCTACGCTCTCCCGTGGAGCTTCGCCCGATCCGGTGCCTCACGTGATTGCGGTCACTGGAAAGAAGTCAGAAATCGTGGAATCTCCTGCCACATTCCATCGGCAGATCAAAATCGAGTCTAAATCTGCTGAGAAGAAAAGGGTCAAAGAGACTTTGAGATCTTTTGAAACAGCAGTGGTGACCGCTGAAGTGATTAATGCGAGTGTAAGTGAAGATGCTGTTAATATTCTTGAGCGTTTAGGCCCCACCACAGAGGATGCAAAGTCTGAAAGTGCAGTGAAAGAGAAGGAAAATCTCTCTAAGGTGGAATTATCTGGACTAGCCCAAACAATTGAGACGTCACAGAAGAAAGTTGGTATTAGAAAAGACCCAGTTGACAAAACAGAGAAGCCTGGCAGGAAAACTGAGGACCTGGAGCTTGATATGGAAAAGAAAGCAAGCCAACAAGAGGATATACCTGCTTTCAACGTCAAGGATATTAAAAATGTTTTTGAAATGAGTGAGCAAAGTTCCCCCATCAAAGCGCTACAAAACAAACAGGAGGAACAGCAGTCAAGAGTGAGTGAAATTGCATCTGAAGGTTCAAAGCCTGAGCTTCCTCCAGAGAGAGAACAATGCTCCCAGCTGAGCTCCCCTCCACCCGTGTGCAAAGACGTGAAAGTAGACAAGGCTGTCGATCCAACAGGCTTTTCGGAGACAAAAGCATTCACTGAAAATTATTCTTCTGTTGACGAGTTTGGCACTAAAATGATCGGATCAAGAAGCACCACTACGGTTTCCAAGCACACTCAAAGCGTCACGACGCAACGGGTGCCTTTTTCCTATGCTGATGCTGTGAAGAAAAAGACGTCAGAGGTGAAGGTGTCACCCGAGGCCTCTGCAGAGGAACTGATGAAGAACTTCCACAAAACATGGGCAGAAAGTGAGATTGTGTTCAAAAGCTTAGGTGTCACAGGTGAGAGAGCCATGGCCGCCCGCTAGTGCATCAAACCGAGACTGCTGTGTCGGGTAAATATGCCTGCTGTGCATGATGGGAATGAAATTTAACAACAAACCACCACAAAACACCTGAGGTACATTGCCGTGTCAGACTGAGTGTTTTTAACTTTTGTTTTTCCCCAGTAGATAAATCCACATTTACATGAGTACACACGTGTGTGTGTGTGTGTGTGTGTGAAACAAATGTGACTCACTGCAGTTATTTGCATGTTAACAGTTTAAAATTTAACTTGAGTTTAAAGGAGTTTGTTAATGTGATCATTTTTTTAATTCTTTTCAAAAATGTGTTTGTACCTGACACACTTCAGTAAAATAGATTTCCTTTATTTTATTTTTATTTATTTTTTATCAGTTTTTTTTAATACATTTGTCCATACCTATCTGATATATATATATATATATATATATATATATATATATAATAGGTGTCCTTTATTTATTATTATTATTATTATTATTATTATTTATGATGTGATATTATTTTGGAATAAATTTGTTCATACTTTCGCATACATATCGCTAAAATATGTGGGGGGTTTTTCATTCTGTTTGATTTAAAAAAAATACACCACACATATATTTTTTCATACTGATACATATCACTAAATAGGTTCCATGAGAAATCACAGTCTGGGGAGCAGCCTACACTTTTGTATTGGCCAATCAGAAATGCTCTCTGCCTATTCTCGCTTAAAGCACCTTCAAAAAACAAAACAGACAATTTATCAGCTTAGAATTTAAAACATCTCAATAACACTGAGTGCTTTCTCCATAATTGCGATTCATCTCTGTCTCATTAGCATTTGAGAGTGCTGCAAGAATCAAATATACTTTAAAAGCAAAATGTTTTAGGGATTGATACAGAACGAATGAAGGGAAACAAAGCCTTATTTGTGTTTCTCTGTATGACCTGAGAAAAGGCAGCTTGGCTTTGTGTTTGTTTCTTTTTATAGACTGTCTGTGAGATTGCATGATCATTACATTCCCCACAATAACACAAATTACAACCCAATTCTTATTCAGAATATTGCATTTTGAACTAAACTAACCAGGTTACCTAAAAACATTGTGAAAAAGATTGAAGAAACCGACTCATTATAGAAATAAAAAACAAGCATTTTTGTGTACAGTTTTTATTTAATGCACACTAGTATTCTTGTATTTGTGTTAAAGATCTCAAGTGTCACTTTATTTCCAGATTTGAGAAGTATTAATGCTGTAATGAACTGTGTGTCTGAACTCGTCTTTCACTGATGCTCTTGTTGCCAGACTCGCAGATAACCTTACGTTGCAGTAGTGGATGTTATTAGGTGTGATTTGCCTGTGTTGCCCAGATGGACTGAGTGTTGGGCAAAGTGCTGCATGGGGATATTGACTGTGCAAAAAAACCCGGAATTAAGTCAAACTTAAATGTCTCTTGCCAGATTCGAGTACCAAAGTCGGAGATGTGTGCAGTGTGCAAGAAGAGGGTTTACCCCATGGAAGGCCTGATAGCAGACAAAAAGAACTTCCATAAATCCTGTTTTTACTGTGAGCACTGCAAAAACAAGTTGAGGTATGTCATGAAATATTGTAAATAGTGATACTTGATTATTTATACTTAAGTATTTAAATATTCTAGTACGTCTAACAATGTAAGTATCCCTACATATTTTTGCATAAAGTGCCATTATTTGTAACTATAAGATAAAGTATCCTGCATAAAACCATTCATATGGAAAGCTTACAGTGCAGTTCTCATTTACAAACTGTGCAAATGCAGACAGCTCAATATATTTTCTGTGACTTATGAATTATGAAACTCTGTTTTCTGACAGCCTTGGAAACTTTGTCTCTCTCCATGGACATTTATACTGCCAGACACATTATAAACAACTCTTCAAGTCTAAAGGGAATTTCGAGGATGGATTTGGTCAGGGATTGCAGAGGGAATTACTGGCCGGCCGGGATGCGGGGAACACGGACCACGAAGAATCGGATTGGAGATATTCACTTTCACAAAGTAGCATGTGCTCACTGTCAGACATGTTAGATAAAGAAGCAAATAAACCCGATCAAAGCCCTAACAAAATTGCGGTGGTGTGGCCCCCACAAGCAGCCTCTCTGAAAAAGTCTTTCTCTTTGGATCAGGATGTGAAATTAGTGAAACCCGTTTGGCCCCCAAAGAGCGAGACTTCAAAGTCTCCCAAGCACCAGCGTCGGAAAGCGTCTCAGAGGACCACACTTTAGGAGGAGTGCGACGAGGCCTCGGAGGGGCGAGAGAGAGAGACGTCTCATCTATCAGCGACACACAAAGCATGTCACAACAGCGGTGAAGTATTGTGGGAACTTTAGAAACGCGAGGACACATCAGGATGATGAAGAGCTTCCAACGCAGGGTGAAAATATCGCCGTTGGACGGGTGAGGAAAGGTGGAGAGAGAGAGACAGTGGTGGTGAAAAGGTAACAGGAAGTTGATAAGGATCATGGGAAATGACAAATATGTTGTGTCTATATAAAGCAGACGCAGGTTCAGAAGGCTTGTGTGTTATGTTGAAAGAAAGAACTATAAGAAAGTGAAATATGAAGATACCAATCTAAAAAAAAAAGAAAAGAAAAATGTCCAGGTCACATTTTACCCCATAATCAACAAGAAAAATGTGTTGCATAAAGAAAATAAAGCCTTTTTTTTTAATGACAATTAAGTTTTTTTTTTTTTTTTAAGTTGAACAAAGTTATCTTCCAATTTCTCCCCAAAAAATCCCATTGTCAATGCTATAATGTGAAAAAATACATTAGTTAAATTATTTTTAATTTAAGTTTTAAATGTTATGGGAGTATTTGTTGTGCTAATAAAATTAAAATTATACTATAGTAATATATCTTTTATTTTATTAGACAGCTTAATAATCATTAAAATAACATCATTACGCAAATAATCTCAATGCTTTAAAAACAGGCTTTATTTTCTTTTTTCATGCAGAATAAAATTTCTTGCTTTTGTTATTTATTTATTTATTTAATAAAAAAAATTTCTGGTTGAAATGTGACCTGCCCATTATTTCATGATTCACGCTCGTGGACAGATTTGTAATGCAGC
The DNA here is from genome assembly GCF_951802725.1 of Rutilus rutilus. Lineage (NCBI taxonomy): Eukaryota > Metazoa > Chordata > Actinopteri > Cypriniformes > Leuciscidae > Rutilus > Rutilus rutilus. The sequence goes on from NC_140215.1 coordinate 4,543,103, forward strand.
AATTTGAAAATCTCAGTTATTTCAATGTTTCAATATGAAATAGCTGGTATTCAATTACCAGGTGCCAAATATGAGGGTCAGTTCTAAATCTTCTGTATTTCTGTACACTTTACCAATTTAAAAATGGTGCAAAACCTTTCTATTTCTATTTAGGAAAATGGTCTCTGCTTTTCTTCAGTAGAAATAGATTTTCTACAATGCATTTATTCAAGTCCATGGAGAGAAGACAATTTATCACTAAATTGAACTCTGTAGATTTACATCCCTATATTTTTTTTGTATGCTTTATAAGATTATACTATATCCTGGGGGTTCTTTCCACATTTCAATTTCAATTTTTTTTTTTTTTTTTACTTCGTCCTGTGCAGCACCTGGAGTGCTGTGTGGGAGGAAGATGAACAAAACACACATTTGTAAATCTCTTTGTCTTGTTTATAATAGATGTGTATGTCCTTATCTCTCTCTAAACAGAAAATATTTTGTGAGGAAAATGATCTTTTTAGAGTTGTCTTCTATGATTCGTCCCTGATTGTTAAATTGTCTTGCTAATTTAATAATGGAATTACAATAAAGACGTCTTGATGTCACCGTTTATGCATTCAGGTTAATTTCTTCATCATAAATGTAAACAAATATTCCGACATTACTTCTCATGTGGTTGAAGTATTCCTTAAAAATCTCCTGTCTTGTTGTGCTGAGCACTATAGTGCATCAAGGTTTTTATATTTGTAATTTAGCACAACACTACAGAGTGAAGCACTTTTCCATTGAGCAGAAGCTTACTCTTTTGAGCATCAACGAGAGAGACCTTTGAAATAAACCGTGCTGACACATGATCACATGAACGACTGGTCATTTCAACTGCACTTCAGCTGTTATTGTGCTTTAACTGCAATCCCTCATCATTACTCACAGTGAGAATTTCAAGGTGTAGAGGTTTAAGAAAACCCGTAAGACTGTTGTAAATCAATAGCTCTTGCTGTACAGTCGCCTTAGGGAGAAGTACTAGATTGATGGATGTTGGAGCACTCGGCGCTCTTTTACGACAGCAGCTTTAAGATCTGAAAACACACTCATCCAGCGGACCATTGTAGGGAGAAGGGTCATTATCAAATGCTATGTGAACTTTTTTTGATCCATCTGGAACAGATTTAGTCTCATTTGTATTGTGCATTAACTAATAAATAAAAACATACACTGCCGATCAGTAATGTTTTTGAAATTAATTAAAGACGCATCAATTCAACTAAATGGAACAAAAATGTCAGTAAAGACATTTATAATGTTGCAGAAGAATTCTGTTTCAAATAAAATGCCGTTCTTTTGAACTTTCTATTAATCTATTAATCAAGTGTGTCCACTGTAAAAAAAGTGATAAGTTGACTTAAGTTAAACAAGTGAGGAAACCCGTTGCCTTAAAATTATGAAGTAAATAAACTTCATGCGTAATTGAAAAAAATGTGTTTATGTGAACTTGACAATTCCATAAAATTGCACATTAATTTGATTACTTAATCATTTTAAGGCAATGGGTTTCCTCACTTTTTTAAGTTAAGTCAACTATTCACTTTTTACAGTGAAGCACCTCAACTATTTTCAACATTGATAATGATAAGAAATGTTTCTTGAGCAGCAAATCAGCATATTAGAATCATTTCTGAAGGATAATGTGACACTGAAGACTGAAGTGACAATGCTGAAAATTATATTAATATTAATGTTTCTACTGTATGTTTGATTAATCAAAAAAAAATGCAGCTTTGGTGAGCAAAAGAGACTTCTTTCAAATACATTAAAATTAGTTCTAAAGCACTTCTGAACACTTACTAATATATATATATTTTTTTTGTATACTTTTAACTCTTTCCCCGCCATTGACGGAATTTTCCGGCTTCCATGTTTCCACTGTTATACGGTAGGGGGCGCTGTTACACATCTTCTGGAAGAGTACAGAATCTCCTGATCAAAACACAGGCGAAGAAGCAGGATCAAGCCATAGAAACAGTGCTTATGCACATGTAAATAATAACCAGGGGGGCAGGGTTTCATAAAATATTGAAGCTTCCCCTGGTGCCGCCATTGATTAGTGGACCATCACCTGCTGTTAGCATTCCATTGACTCCCATTCATTTTGGCGTCACTTTGACAGCGAGTAACTTTACATCTGAGGCGTTTAAAGACTCCATTTGTCCATTATTTATTTCTAAAGAAACACAAAAATGTATAAAAGGCTCCATTACCTTGTATCTTACTTTATGGCCCCGTAGAAGCAGTTTTTGTAAAAATAGGCTAACGATTGCGTCATAATCACGCGACTCTCTGTCGAACAGTAGAGAGATTACCGTATGGACAGGAGGAGAAGCTCGCGTGCAATCGGGGGGACGTGGAGGCAAAATGACAAAGTAATTAATCACAATACTTAGAAAAAGTTGCTCCTGCTCCTAGCTCATGGACACCTCCTACTCACGCTCTCCGTTTCTGCAAGTTTCGGAAGGGAATGATTCAGATTTCGCTTGGCACAGCTACTAGAAGACAGACGGGCTGCTCACGTCACATCTACGTCGTCAAGCTCAGTGTGAGTCTGCACAGTACGCTCAGCCATCATGAAGTGAGTGCTTCTAACTGACTTCACTTTTCTCCGTTGAAACCTATGGGGTCGCTCAGGGCTGGACTGGCCATCGGGCATACCGGGCACTTTCCCGGTGGGCCGACGTGCTTTTTGGGCCGATACATCTCATACTCATACATACTTTTTTTTTTTTTTTTTTTACGGCCCATAAAATGTGTACATCGGCGGCCCATTAATTTTGTTTTGCTTAATTGCCGTCGCTGGGTTTGTGCCGGTGTAATGCAGTGGTAAAAAAAGTCAGCGTTAGTTTTTTTTTTCTTTCTGACAGACCAGCCCATGAAACACGTAGATCACCAGCCCAATGGTTCTTTTCTTGATTGACACTGGGCTGGCCCAATCACAACTTTAAACGAGTGAGCGAGCGTGCAGCAGTGTCAGTGTGTACAGAGAATGTCTAATAAGGCGAGAAGTTTCACTCTCAGTACACTTCCGGCTTCTGAACTGGTTGCAGTTCCACTCTGATTCCATATGAGGGCGCTCACAGGACGAGTGCAGAATGAATGGAGGTCTATGGCGCTATACCAACCAAAATCCACTTTTCTCAGGATATAATTTTTTGTCTAGTAATTTGAATGTTGTATTCGAAAGGAGATGCAAAGAAATGACACATTGCTGTTAGATTTTTTAGAGTCACTTATTTGCTTAAAAAAAATGTTTTAAAGTGTCAATGACGTCATACACATCGTACGACCAGAGATACTGCTTTACGGCAATCCTTCAGTCACTTTGGTGCTTTCGCGCTCTGCACTTTCTTTTCTCTTGAGGCATCGACAACACAGCTGACACAGGTAAATACGCGTGCTAGACGAGTTTTTGTTTAGTTTGCCACAATGCCATCAAGCGGTATCTTTGGTCGTAATCAGTCCTTCACTGACCTTCATTAGCAGAATGCTAGCGTGTTATGGGCAACAACAACTCAACCTGTAAGAAATCGAAAGGACATAAGTACTCGTTCATTCAATTTTCGACCTATAACCCATGTTGAACTTGCAAAACCTACACTCAAATCTGAGATTTCTCAACGGCATTCGGGTGAAAGAGACACATTTAGCTGTCTAGCCCCATAGACTCCCATTCATTTTGCACTCATGGCGATCGCCCCCAGTGGAACTCTGGTGGAACTACAACCAAAATTCGGTACAATAGGACTTAATAGGGAGTGGGCAGGCTCTCCGTAGACTGGCTCTGGTGTGTATCTGTCAAAATAGTCAGCGAGATGGAGAAGAAACGCAAGGTTTGTGCAGAGAAATAGTGTGAAAAAATACAAAAATACAAAAATAGAAACAGGCCCTTAAAGCAGACACTGTAAAATGTGTTAAAATATATGTTTTCTGACCTTCATCAGCTCCTGTGGCAGATGATGAGAGTGAGAAAGTGTAGAGCCTGCCCTGCGGTAAGCAGAACTACTTTCAAAACACTTAAGCTATGTCATGATCGAGTGTAGAAACCCATAACCCAGTTACAGATTATTTCCACATTGCATAGTTGACGATTACCGCAATTCACTAGAAATTAAATGAGAGGCGTTTGTAAACCATGTTTTCCTCCAAAATAAAAGCTTGCAGTTTCCGTCAAAATAAAAGATCATGTGCTTATCTCTTTCAAGTATAGAAATTGGTACAAAACTAATTATGAAAGTTTCCTTTATTTTTTAGTGCATTTGTTTTACAAAATATGGCTATTACTGTCATTGGATTAATATTATAACTATTATTATGTAGTTGGTGTAATGTAAATAGACACTGTAACTAAAAGAGGTTTGAATTTTTCTTTGTTTAATTTGCACTGAATATGGGTAGGAGCTTTTAATTTTGTACTCTCAAAGTGCACCAGATTGATGAATTTAACATTAAAATGCACAAAAAGCATGCCCCCAAACCCCCCTAGAAGAACCGAGGTCCACCCACCACAGTTTTACCAAAAATCCTGTGAGAAACACTTGTATTGCTATGCCATTGCAGCTTATAGCTTGTTTTAGGATTCATCACTGTGGAGTATAGTTCAACTGTATTAATAAATGTCGAATTTTTTCTTGTTTCATCTGTTAACTCTCACTCGTTCCTATACTCACTCATTACATGGCATTAGTGGTTTTAAGGAATAGGAGTTGGTATGCATATATTTAAGGGCGTGCAAAGATGGGTGGTGTTTATGATCATATAGTGGGCCAGTCTGGGCCAAAATGTCAGGGCCGATTATTATTTTTTTGTCCCAGTCCAGCCCTGGGGTCGCTGTGTCCAGTTTATATACTGTCTATGATAATAACGCGATCATCAACATCAGCACATAAATGAAAACTGCCTAATGTTACTGAATGAAATGTCGACCCAGGACGAGCTATAGGACTGTGAAGAATTCGATCTCCTCCATCTGTGTTTTGATCATCGTTCTGAATCCGATCCGGACGTAGTCTTTGACAAAAACTCAATTATCTCAGCTTTTTGCTCAAAATGTTGCTTTAAAAAATATATAGTAATAAATTTGCCCACATTCAAGTGCTAATAAAAATGTAAAAGCAGAGGGTCTCATCGTTCTTTTGATATAGTATTGCATGTTCAGATATTCATACAAAAAAATATTCTGGAGATTCTGAAATATTCTGGCATTTTTTTAAACTTTGGTGGGGAAAGAGTTCAAATATAATCGTTTATTTAACATGAAATATTGCTGGCATTGTTTATGGTATCAGTTTTATATTGCATGCAGCGTTTGCACATAAATTACCTATAGATCTAAGGAAACCTATATTTAGACAGAACTGTCATGTGTGCGTGAAATACATTCCCTTTAAAAATGAATGAATTCTGGAAGAGCTGAATATGTCTCACAAGCTCTTGGTCTGAATTATCTATGGTTACTGATGTGGATGTGTCATACTCTCGTCTCATATGTGATGCTTGTGTAAGCTCTCCACACTTCTCTGGACTCGCAATGGAAAGTCTGAAATAAAAGCGTTTATATGACACAGCAGTCCACCTACTACTAGATGTCAAAAACCATAACTAGATCATTTATCTCAATTACTAAGCACTCTCATGTTTAGGCTACTGTACCAAGTCACTGTGAAATCCTTTGGCCTTTCGTCTCTGCAGGATGTGAGTTAATCGGAGCCGTTCAGCGGGATTGAAGGAGTGGGAAATGCCAATGAGACGAGAAAGAAAGATGGAAAGCTGTACTCTTCAGCTTCCCTTTGCGTTTAAAGTTAGTTACCCGCATCACACACACACACACACACACACACACACACACACACACACACACACACACACACACACACACACACACGTCTGGCTGGATAAATATGATGCGTCTATCTGTCTTTGTGCTTTCATAAAACCTCCAAGAGCACATGAATCATTGAGCAAAGCCCATCTTCCACAGAGACGCTGTCAGACGACACACAGAGAAGAATGGAGCTCACCTTCTCTACCCGGGAAGCTCATACCAAGTTTTATTCAAAATAACTTTGAAGGAATAGTTCACACAAATGATGAAACAGTTGTCCTTTTTTACTCATCCTCATGTCAGTCTTCACTGTGATTCTTTTTCTTTCATGTATTTACATGAGCTTTCAGGCTTCAAAAAGGATTTTAAAGTATTGTAATATTTGTAAAAAACACAAACTCAAATATAGTCATCTGAAGTAATACATCGATACTGTCATTTAGACTTTTTATGTAAATCAGATCAAGCAATTCTGTGATTCAAATGGATGTATTGTTCACAGACCAGAAGTCGCTCATGAAAGTTGTATGGAGATCTAAAGCAGATGTCTTTTTATGAATACACATTTGATCTGTATATCTTGTCTTCCTCACACAACGCTATCATATGACCTCAAATGATTTGAAATATAGTTTCATATCATATGGCTTATTTCTTTATTTGAAGCTCCAATCCCAATTTGATTGTAATAGCGCGGGAAAGTTGGACCAGTACATTATTAAAAGTTAAACTTTTACCATGGAAGATAAAGTGTCATATTTTAAAGTGTCATAGAACTGTTCTTTTAAAAGAGAAAGAAAAAGAGCTAAACATGGCAGTGCATGGCTGCTTTGTTACTATGGCAATTGTGCAAAATTACTTTAATTCATCATCATTTTAATAATTATCCGTTGGCCTGGTTCACAAAAAATGTAATCTTTTGTGAGATCAGTTGTTAAAAACAGCAAGTTAACTCGTTTACACTTTGACACCGGTTTGACACCCACTCGTGCAATTAATTAAAACTCTGAAATAACACAAATGGAAGTATATGAGAACGATGTAGTGATCAAAACAATGTTTCTCAAATAAAAACTTCTTTGTCTTGATTCGAGCTTTGCTCACTCAGGACATTCATTAACCAAATGCATGCTGGGAAGCATTTCAAACTCGGACCACCTGATGCTTTTCCTTTACGATCCGCTGGAACTTCTGATCTGTAGTGTGAGTATAAACTCCAAATACTTGAAATGACTTCCCCTCTCCCAAATAAGCTTTGTGCATTAGCGTCATCTCAAAACTTTTCTAAAGCATTAAACAGAAAATTAGAATAATACTCTTGTAATAATGACATCCTCTGAGGCAATAAACTCGGGAGTAGGCATAATCCACTTGTCCTGCCTTCTCCAGATGAATAAAAGAGCTGACTAATACCTCTCTCAGATGGTGGAGCTGGAAACACTAAGCATTATCAGGAGGGTAGATAATAGACCCGCATGTATAACCTCCTTCTTACGTCTAAATATAGTCTAAATATACTGTGTAGTGTATATGTTTTACAATAATCTTTCTTAAGCAGTTGTGGAGCTATAGATGCAGTATAGTGTGTGTGTGTGTGTGTGTGTGTGTGTGTGTGCGTACAGCAGATAGTCTCTATAAGGCAGTTAACTCTATTAGATTAGCGCTGTTAATGCAGGCGCACCTGACTTCACACACATCCATCTGCTCACACATGCACCGCATGATGTAAATGTGACAAATTATTATTAGCACAGGTGGTGCTGTTGCAGATTATTTTCAAGAATTGAGTATAATAAGGGTCAGAGCAGGTCAAAGTAACTCCAGAGTAATTCAAGTTGATTTATGTTGTATAACACTGATGTCTACATATTGTTTCAGAGCAGATTTGCAGAAATCATCACTTTAGTGCCTCCAGTGAACAAACTGTGAAAAAAACTCCATAACATGTTTAGGCTGGCAAGGTAACAACTGCACTTTTTCATTATTTTTTTTTTCTCTTAATGATAGAAGTCACAGATCACTGAAATAATAACATATTATTACATAATTGTATTAAAGCAATCAATTAAATAATAAAAATAATGAGGACTGGCTTTGATCTGGCTTTGATAATATATGTGTAAATTGAGCATTTTATAATTTATAAATGTTATTAGGCTATATAATTACGTTTTTATATAATAAATTATATATATTTTTAAATGTTTTTAATCAATATGCAGAAAAACATTTAAGAAAATGAAATCAGATGGTACTTTTGCATTTAAGAACGTTAAAGTGTAAATAAAGTTGCTTTAAAAAAAATAAAAAATAAAGAAGTGTTAAATGTTGCGTTCCATATTAGAATCTCAATGAGGTGTACTTTAATTTGTAATATTTTTCCCAGTGCTATATACTTGAATTATTGTTAAACAAATACATGTTTGTTTTATGTATTTCTTTTAAATTTCTGAAATAATTTGACAGCGATTTTTTTTTTTTTCATAACGTCAATCAACCTTGCTATGCAAAACAGGGCAGCTTGTCTTACTGCTGATTGGCTGTGTGTCTCCCAGAGCGCGATGTGATTGGACGGCGCGCTTGTCATGTAACGGCTTCCACCATCAGGTTTCGTGGCGCAGAGGATTCGGGCTCATTCTCTCACACACTCTCACACACTCGTTCACGGCAGCGCGAGTCCGGAGGATGGAGGCTATCAAACCGGTAGGTGAAAAGCGTCTCTCTCACTTCTCACTGAAGAACCGATAGCTGCTCACACCTGCCGATTAAAGGGGATAAGAGTTCCGATGGGTGCTGTGGTTTTGTCGTGATTCCTGGAGTTTGTTTAGTGCGCTGAAGTGTGTGCCGGGTCAAAGCTGGCGATTATTAGTGATGGAGGTGTCAGGGGCGCTAGTGACGCTGTCCGCGGTGCTGAAAGTGAGTAAAGCTTCTAACTACACTGTACAACAATGTAGGACTTTTAACAGGAGAACAATGCCTTCAATGTTTCGTTGTAAAAACATTGCATTAGTTATAAAAAAACGCAATTATTGAAATAAATCTTTTTTTTTCTTCTTTTTTTTTATACCTTGCAATTTACAGAAGCAATTTATATTATATTTAACAAGATAATGTTATACCGTTATCGTATAATATTGTTTGTGGGGTTTTTCTTATGAACAAAGTAAGAATGACCTTATCATTTGGGGAAAGAAGCGTTCCCTGAATTCCCTCTGCGAACTAATCAGTAATGTACATTGGGATGTTTATGTTGCATGTTGGGTTATTTTATTTTATTTCAAGTTTGTAGCATTACTTTAGCATGGTGTTACGCTGATGGTTTTTTGTGGCTGTGTGGGTGATACTGGGATCTGTCTTTTGATGAACTTTTAAGTTATTAATGTAGCCTTCTGTTGTACAACTTGCATTGTTTTCACTGCATTTTACAGTTACATTTTAATATCAATTATATTGGTATATAAGCAGTTTTATGATCCTTATGTTAACGATTTTTAAAAATTTTATCTTATGTTTTTTCTAGTCTCCCAGTTGAGGTGTTTTCTTTCTCAAACAATTACATCGCCTGCTCTCAAAGTATATTGATATTCAAGTCATCTGTCTGTGTTTTATTTGCTGTTGACTATTTTATCTGTGCAAGTATCATTTTAGATGTCTTTTAAACCACACGTTGCATCTACGAATGCAAAATTGATCAGATTTTCAACAGTGTTTTGACTCTCTCATTCATGCTGTGATGCATAATTTATAGCCAATTGATTCGAGGATTAGTTTTCAATTAATGAAGAGTAGAAACTAGTGTGCCTTACTCACAGGTCTTTTAAAAAGTGCACATTTATGATCACTGGTCACTACTAGCAGGTTTGAATTTGTGCCACTATTTGATAAATGACTTCATTTGAACTTACAGACCTTGAATCTCTCTTTTAGGGATATGCTCATTGATAGTGACATTTTTTTTAAAAACATAAGCAGTTTACGGTGAAATAAGTTCTCTTTTCAAAACCTTACTGTGCCTAAACATCTGGCAGAACATAACAATGAGTCATTACTATGAAATGGGTGCCTTTTCCAATTAGATTAGATTAGGAGGTTTATATAGTCAGCATGAAATGGAAATTGCAGTCATGTTTTCTTCTCCATTATGACGTATATCTGAGTGAAACAGCTTCTCAAAAAAAAAAAAATAGAGCAGGGATACATGCATTAAAAAATAAATAATTATGTGCACTGATAAATGATTTATAATAAACCCTGAAATATTCCATATAAAATAAGAATTGTCCATTTTGATTTCATGGTGACTTTAACATTAAGAAAATGATAAAAAAATGTATTAGCTACAAAATGTGTTACTAAATTGCACTGTGCCGTGCACCTCCAGCTAAATTAATACTTTTTGTAATATATATTGGGACATAATTTAGCCTTCAGAATAGTTCATCGATTAAGTTATACAGTTGAGTCATGAAACTGCTGCTTCTTTTGAATAATATTTCTAATATTTCACATATTAGTTGTTTGCTATAAATAACCATGTTAACAGGGTTGAGAAAGCAGAAGATGCACCCATTTAAAAAAAAGAGACTAACTTGTCCTTGAAGAATTCACTTCTTGAAATAATGCTGACGTCATTTTGGCAAAGTTTTTAGGGTTTAAGGAAAAGTATATTGGTCAACAAATTAAAAAGTATATAATATTTGATGCATAACCTGGGGGAAACAAATGTAAACAGATATTATGTTAACTAAGATCAAAAAATATATATAGAGAAATATAAAGGTAAAATGGTAGCTTTAATGTTAAAAGGGTTAAAAATTCTGTCATTCATGTCATCCCAAACCAATGTCATCCCAAACAAAAGACTTTCGTTCATCTTCAGAACACAAATGAAGATATTTTTAATGAAATCTGAGAGTTTCTGTCCCTCCATTGACAGCTACGCAACTACCACTTTGACGCTTCAAAAAGTTTATAAAGAGATCGTAAAGAGAGAGCGGTTTAGTCCAGATTTTCTAAAGAGACTTGATCGTTTTATTTGATGAACAGATTGAATATAGGCTTTTATTCACATATAAACATTTATCAATATCAACACTCAAGCATGAACTTCTGTAAGAACCAATAAGGTTCATTCTTGTGTAACGCATCATGTTTGTGCTTCAGCAAGAACCAATGAGGTTCATTCTCTTGTTACGCATCACATTTGAGCTTCTGTTAGAACCAATGAGGTTTGTTCTCACGTGTCAAGCAGGTTCGGTTGAGCTTCTGTTTATTATCGCTGATCAATTGTGAATTTATATGTGAATAAAAGCCTAAATTAAATCTGTTCATCATAAAAAGCAAAAGAGTCTCTTTCTAATTTGGACTAAATCTCTCAATTCATATGGATTCGTTTTACGATCTCTTTGTGAACTTTTTGAAGCGTCAGAGTGGTATTTGCGTAGCTGTCAACGGAGGGACGGAAATCTCTCAGATTTCATCAAAAAGATCTTAAGTTATGTTCTGAAGATGAACGAAAGTCTTACGGGTTTGGAACGACATCAGGGTGAGTAATTAATGACAGAATTTTCATTTTTGGATGAACTAACCCTTTAAAATAGCTGTAAGTTGGCAGGAGGCAACGGTCTATATTAGCACATTGGTAATTGCTCAAGTATTTTTCTTACCCACTTGTGCACCAGTTTTGTAGAATAGCCCATATGCCGTTGTGCATCATCTGATTCAGCCGTGCGTTGGTCTCAATAGCATCAACTGTGCTCGGCGTGCAATGGCTGTGCTGCTGTGTCCTTTATTTGCTTTTGTTCTCTTCACTGTTGTCCTCAAGTTGCAGTCGGGAAAGCAAAATAGGTGTTTGATGAGGATCGTTCCTCCCAGGCGTTGTTCTTCCGGGCAAATCAAAGACAGTAAGTCACTTGTCTTGTGAGGAATGGGCGCCAGCTCGTGCTTTCTCTTGGGTTTATTTGAAATCCAATATGAATTGTGCTGACGCTTTGAATTTGCTTTTGTGACCTTGGCAGCGTTCTCTTGGCAGAGGCGGTGTTGTATTGTTTAAAACGTGTTCTGTAAGTCGACTCCCGGAGGGGACGTCTGCAGATCAGAGGTTTCTCTATGTCCCAGGTGTCTTTTAGCGCTTTATGTTACTGTCGCGGATGTTGAAACGCTCTCTGTGGTCTCCTGTATTCCCCAGACGACTGATTTTGCTTTAAGGGTAATAAACACAGTTTTATGCTTGACTTGTGGCCTCAATGCACTCATTTCTCTCATTGCTAAGTGAATTCTGTTGGAAAGTGTAATGCTTTAATGATTAGGTGAGCACGTTTCCCTATGGAAGCCTGACACACGCACCTAAAGCGGACAGTATCTCAGAGCATATTTATATCTGCGCTGCTCATGTTTTAATTGCTGTTTGGAGTCTGTCTGCTTGGCATTGACGTATTGATCAAGTCTTAGAAAAGCCTCAATAACAGGCAGATCTAATTGATTGCTGTGCATTGACATGCCTCACCACGAGCGCAGACTGGGAATATTGATGTGTGAAATTAATTCCAAGCATGAGCGAGGAATGACTTTCACTTATTTGAGCTTGTTGTGCCACTGTTCTAATGAAACAGCTCGAGCAAATTTCCATTTCTCACTCTTTCTACATTCCAGCACTAACGTTCCGAGTGTGTTCGAGGAAATTAGACTCCCCAGCCGAAACGCATTGGCAGCTCTTGTACTTGTTATCAGGTTTTGGTTTTGAACCTTCTCCCGTGTGTTAAATCAGCTCATTATGCTGCTATATTTCCAGTCTTCTTTAATTTGTTCTGTTAGACAGACCTGGAACGCCGTCTCCTCGCTCTCCGTTTAAAGGTGTTCTCCGGGGAAAACTTCGGCAGCAGACAGAGCGGGTGTTAAGTGGAGGGCAGCCGATAATGATCATCTCTCCGACTACTGAAAGTTGCTTCTAACGATCTGCAAATAAAACAGGGGTCGACGCTATTGTATTTGCTCTTCTGAGGGATTCTCCTGACAGTACTTCTGGGATAGGCAACATCTCATAACCTCTTAATTATCAATTAGCAATCTCATGATAGTCTTAGCGGTGCCAGATGTTTACAACGAAGATCATATTGTTGATATGGATTATTTCAAGCTTTGCTCTACGCTGATTCAGGAAGAGTGAGTGTATTTAAAGGGATAGTTCACCCAAAAATGAAAATTCTGTCATAAATTTTTCAAACCCCGTAAGACTTTTGTTCATCTTCAGAACACAAATAAAGATCTGTTTAATGAAATCGGAGAGATTTCTGTCCCTCCATTGACAGCTATACGCAACTGACACTTTGACGCTTCAAAAAGTTCATAAAGAGATCGTAAAACTAATCCATATGAATCGAGCGGTTTAGTTCAGATTTTCTGAAGAGACTCGAATCTCGATCGCTTTATATGATGAACAGATTTAATTTAGGCTTTTATTCACATTTAAACATTCATCAACACACACATCAGTTATGGTAAATGGAAGTATTACGTTTGAGCTTCTGTAAGAACCAATGAGGGATATTCTCGTGCGTGAAGCAGGTTCGGTTAAACTTCTTTTTATGTTCGCTGATCAGTGTTTATATGTGACCCTGGACCACAAAACCAGTCACATGGGTACATTTTTCAAAATTGAGGTTTATACATCATCTGAAAGCTGAATAAATAAGCTTTCCAATGATGTACGGTTTGTTAGGATAGGACAATATGTGGCCGAGATACAACTATTGAAAATCTGGAATCTGAGGCTGCAAAAAAATCGAAATATTGAGAAAATCTCCTTTAAAATTGTCCATTTATGTTCGCGATTGTGCTGCATTCACTCACAAAAATAAATGTTTTATATATTTACGGTAGGAAATTTACAAAATATCTTCATGGAACATGATCTTTACTTAATATCCTAATGATTTTTGGCATAAAAGAAAAATCGATAATTTTGACCCATGTATTGTTGGATATTGCCACAAATATACCCATGCGACTTTGACTGGTTTTGTGATCCAGGGTCACAAATGTGAATAAAAGCCTAAACTAAATCTGTTGATTATATAAAGCTATCAAGTCTCTTCAGAAAATTTGGACTTAACCACTCAATTCATATGGATTATCTCTTTATTAACTTTTTGAAGCGTCAAAGTGGTAGTTGCGTAGCTGTCAATGGAGGGACAGAAACTCTCAGATTTCCATAAGTCTCATCAAGGCTTATTTGACCAAAAATACAATAAAAAACTGAATATTGTGAAACATTGACTATAAAAGTGATGCTAAATAAAACTGATGTTGAATATGCTAAATAAATGTTCTTATAAAAGAACAAAACAATTTAACTCACCCTACAATTTTTAACTGTATATCATGGCCACAAAATATTTAACAAACAAATTGTTTTGTGCCGCATCTTCTGGTTTAACTGAGTTGAGGATGAAAAGGCTTCTCTCAGAGCCAAATGAGATTCATCTAATCATGTGTGTCTGGCTGTAAATGCATCCAAGCGATTCGACCCTTTCTGAACTGAGTCACACCAGCAAGCAAAACTATACCTGAATGCATGAGAGGCTTTTTACAATGCCAGGGCCGCACACTTAGAGCGTAAAGCACTTTTTACTTTCACGTCATCCGCTCTCTTTGCTCTCAGTAAGTGAAGCTCTTATCCAAGGCAAAGGATTACATTTTTGCCCGTTTATGTAAATGGATATCTACTGAAGCAGTTCAGATTAAACGCCTTGTTTGCTGCAGGGTACGTCAATAATATTTCACAGCCTGGATTTGAACCACTAACCCCTCTATGCCTCTTTTTTTCCTGCAGAGCATCACTGAACAAAAGTATTGGATAGGCCTGAATGTGTCACACACAGCAGTCTAAATAATGTCACTGCCACTCAGCGATAATGTACCCGGGATTTGAAAAGACTTTGTATGTACGTTATATGCTTTTAATGCTGCCTGAACAAGAAAGAATTGAAGTTATGTTTTTACTTCATTCAAAGCTGAAGTGTGTAATTTCTGGTCTGCAAGCATCACCAAATGGTATTGCTAAAAATGATGACTTTTTGTGAAAATGATGATTGAAATTTGGGTTTCATGGAAACTGGTCTCGTCTGCCATTGTTTGGACGTACAGATCCCTCCTCCAACAAACAGTATTGGTTGAGTGACTGGTTGTTTCAGGCAGGTTGTGAAGCTCAAACAAACACAATTATTTGAGACAAACAGTTCTTTCAAAAAATCCAAGTGAAATTTTTCCTTATTACTACAATGCGATCTGAGAAAGTATTAAAATATATATATATATATATATATATATATATATAAAAATATACACTTCAGCTCAATAACAATAACACAGACAATAACTTGACTATATATATATACACACACACTTTTAATTTTATTTATTTAAAAAATGTTGAGGTACACTAACAAAAATGTAAAAACATTTTAATATAATTTTTTAATTAATTAATTAATCAATTAATTAATTAATTTTGTTTATGTATTTATTCATCTATCTTTATTGATTTGCATGATGTTAAGGGGAAAAAAACAAAATAACAGTACGTTTTATTTATTTATTTATTTATTTACATTTAGGAAAAATATAAATAAAAATGACATGAAATTGGGTCATATTACACCCCAAAATATAAAGAAAAAATAAACATATTTTGCATATAATAAAGCCTATTTTTAGTAGCATAGTCTCTTAACATTTTAGCATATTTCCTCCCAAATTGTGCTGATTTTAACTATTATTAGTATTGAATTAATTTAATACAACAAAGAATAATAAATACAGTAATTAGGAAAATGTGTTTAATTGTTGTGTCAATAATGTCACACAACAAATAAAAAATGGTCTTAAAAATGATTAGGTATATGTTCTTGACAGTTGTGTGTGTGTGTGTGTGATTCACTTTGAACATAGGCGATTCACAGTGACTGATATCATGGAAGAAGAAAAGAAAAAATCCCCTCACGGTTAAGTTATCTGACATGTCACAACGTCTCAAATCATCATGCAGACGATGCAAGACGAGAAGGTTTGACCCCATGGCCGAGAAGGAATTTTTTCCACTTTTTAGCCTCACTCTTCTCCGCGTCGCCTCGAATCCGAGCACACTTCGGTAGAGAAAACCCAGTTTTGTTGCCATCTGTCTGAGTGTTCCCTGACTAATGTAGCTTGCAGTCCCTCAGAGATGTTGCTTAAATTCGGTACAGATTTGTTTCATTAGATTGCCTTCATCTAGTTGTTTTTCCTCCTGCTGCTAACAGTTCGGTTTGAGTGCATTCGCTATCCACCGCTTTATTTCCTGCTGCTACAGGAACTGACAGCATCTGGCCACATCAGTCAGAAGAAACATCCCACGTGGAGAACATCGCCTTATTCTTCTCCCCGGGACGTCGACCTTCTAAACAGAGGCTCTTTGAGAGCGTGTTCGTGTGGGCGTGTTGTTGAATTGGTGGAGTGTGTGGAGCTCTGTGTACCACCAGAGGAGAAGAGCCAGATTATTTCTCCCGAGAGCTGGAGCACGGAGCAGGTCGGCGCGCCGCTGTCGCCGTGCCACCATACGTTGCAAAGGAATGGAGAGCAATTCTGCCTCTGATCAAACGGATGATCTTGCAGGTGCACGGGTGTGATTCCTCACGGAGAAACGGTGTCACTTTGTTACCCTCTAACGGATGAGAGCGATGACAGATGTGTCAGTGTGCCGCCTTTGAAATATCTCAGCTATAAATATATGAAATAAAATAATGTCAACAGGCTTACGGAGATGAGAGATAAAAGACAAAGAGACGCAGTTGTCCTAATCCAGTTATGATTTGTATAGAGGAGAAATTAAAAGCGATTTACCGCACCGTATTTTGCCTGCTGGTGTAGCCGTGATAATCTCCAGGTTGCGATTCTGATTTGATGTTATCGGATAAAACCGGCTGTGATATCTCTAATCTCATGTTCCCCCGGTGGGGCGTTTTTCTAAGTCTGAGCAGCGAAGATGAGATTTTTCGAAGCATGGAGGGACCGAAAGTCTGAGAGCATAGAGAAAATGATTAGAATAACAATGCGAGTACAAGTTTAATTGGAAATTGACTCGTTTGTCTCTCTTTTGTTGTAATGAAGGCAACACTGGAGCAAAACCTGAGGATCACGTTCTCCATAACGTTCTTGAGCTTCAGTAGAAGAAAGAAAATCTGAGGGCGCCATATAATCAGTCTCACTTTTTTGTATATTTGAGTAGTTTAAAACTCAGTGTGATCTCAGACTTTTGTACTTCACTCGAAGGGCCTGATTTACTAACAGCTTGCTCCAACACAAACTACTGTCAGGATCTACTAAAGACATGTTAGTGTTGAAAAGGCGTGGACAGGGTTATTTTTGCGGCTGACCTTATTGCATATGCATTTGGAGTTTCTCTTTCAGACACAACATTTATTGGAGGAGAGTATTGGAATGAATCATGTAAGGTGATTTGCTAAGGTTTGCGCTCGTCAATGTACCATTATTTACCACCCTCATAAAGCATGTCTTAAACGTACAGTATGTAATTTTTTTCGCCGCTAGGGGTCGCTAACCTCTTACAATAACAAAGGCGCAGTTTGATGACGCAACATTTGCTAAGAATTATGGATCTTGTCGTCAACGTCAAGCCGACCGATCTAATAATGTTTATGGATGAGTGAATACATCGATGTTTTTATCATGACTGTGATATGAAGCAGGTCGGGATTGCTAAGAGACAGCTATCAGCTCCACACGCGACGCGAGTCCCATTCTACCGAACTACACGCAAGTGCAGAATTACAACTCACAGGTCAGTTTATTAGACAAATTAAACTTGTGAGGTAACTCAGCGCTGTTTCACTTGGTCTAACATTACATTATCACACTAAACTGCATTTGAGTGTGTTGAAATGTATGTGTTAGTTTGTCTGTATGAGACTAGCAGTGAGCTAGATCAACATTAGAATAACATACAGATCATATTCTAACATTTTATCATTGTTGAACTATATAACATTGATTAGTTTTATGTAAATGTGCTCACCTGTTTAATAAAGTACATGTAGGAGCGGTCGAAGTCTCGGACGTGGAGCTCTCGGCATCTCGAAAACACCGCGCTGATATTGATTCTCGTTTTAGTTCTCCTTTTTTATCCAAAGTCTGCTTGCCATGGTCCATAATTTTTGAACGAAACAACAACAGCGTGCAAATAGACATTGCGAACTACACAGTTGTCCACGTCTGTCGCTTTGGTCACTATCAGAGGGCTCTGGTTCATAGCTCTGGTTGCTATGGCAGTACGAGCGGAAACCAGGGACAACGCGGATATGACGCCATTGACGGCGACAAAACGGAAATAAAGAAATGTGACGTGTCTTCGAATTAAATTACAAATTTCTCCTGGTTTGAAAGGTGTTGGAAACAGTCGGGATAATGTAAGTACACAACTAACAAAAAAATATAACATAGATATAGTGATTTTTGCTATTTTTAAAGCAAAAAAGTTACATATTGTGCCTTTAAACCAGACACTAACTTGCGCTACTCTTGGTAGATGGTGTTGGTCATTATGGAAATGATCCGTCTACGTCTGTGTTCTTCAATTTGCACGTCATTAGAAGATCGCATTTTTATGAATTGCGCTCCTCTCATGTTAATTTGCCCTGTTTAGTAAATCTGGCCCTTTCATTGTCTGTACTGCACAAGTGCTGGATGAGCAGCTTTAGATATGAAGTTTTCCAGCAGTCCTTTACTGGTGCTGATTTCATGGCTGTATAACATTGGTAGTCATTTAGATTATTAGTTTAGTGGAATTTGCAGAGTGCAAAAATAATGTTCTGGTGTCATTTATATAAACCAGCAGTCCAAATAATCGATTACCACATTAAAAAAATGCTGCTGAGTGGAGCATTTGTTAGAGGAATTGTTTCTCCAAGGCAGCAATGAGATTAAATTGAGAGCAAAATGGAGACGTTTCTGCTCCTCAGATGTTTCTCCTAAGAAAAAAGAGATTCCTCTAGTTTTACAAAGTGGAATCAGAAGTCAGAGATCTTAAGATAAGCTCAAACATTTCTCCTCAGATTCTTCTAAGACCAAATTATACTGTATGAACTGCTGTTATCCATAATTGTTTAGTCTAACACTCTTATTGGATGACAACTGTAGAATTTCTTCCAAAGAATTTCAGGAGAAAGATCTGAAACAAAGAAAACGTTTGTCGTTCTGCATTATAGATGCTCAGGCAAATAGAAAGTAGTGAAATAATCATGAATAGAGCAGCTTATGGGCTCCGGTCTCTTTGTGAAGTGTGCGGCATCTAGTGTGTTTAACATGTCTGTAATGCTGTGTAGATCGAGCTGAGATATTTGAAATAGAGTGTGACATTCGGTCAGCATGAGTGCAGTGGGGAATGGGTTTCTGTAGAGCATTATAGAAAGGCTGTCAGATGAGATTGCTGGGCAGCATCCAATTAAAAATACAGCCAGTTGCAGCAAACCCAATATGTGACCCTGGATCACAAAACCAGTCATAAGTCGCATGGGTAAATTTGTGGTAATAGCCAACAGTATGAGTCAAAATTAGCGATTTTTCCTTTATGCCAGAAATCATTAGGATATTAAGTAAAGATCGTGTTCCATGAAGATATTTTGTAAATTGCCTACCGTAAATATATAAAACATTTATTTTTGTGAGTGCATGCAGCACAATAGCGAACATAAATGGACAACTTTAAAGGAGATTTTCTCAATGTTTCGATTTTTTTGCAAATAGGTGTATCTCGGCCACATATTGTCCTATTCTAACAAACCATACATCAATTGAAAGCTTATTTATTCAGCTTTCAGATGATGTATAAATCTCAATTTTAAAAAAATTGACCCATGTGACTGGTTTTGTGGTCCAGGGTCACATATGTTAAGAAACCCTGTAGAAGTAATGCCTTTACAGTGATCACTAAAGATTTTCTTAGCTGAAATTAAAATTCTGCCATCATTTACTCAGTTTGAGCGAACCATCTGTGATGAAATAGTTTGGATGGAACCTTGCGTGTGCAGTCATTTTTACTATATAGGCAGATCATTTCTGTTTAGCAACAGTGCTAGCTTCATCTGTCATCTCAGTATTTTCAAGCAGCGCTTTAGTCGCCTTTTCTTGATGAGGTCATAGTCTTGTTTTATAATCAGCCGAGAGATCAATGAGACCCGCTCTTTTACCGTCTTCAGTCACTTTCAATAAACAGAAGATCTATCTTTACAATCCAATGCAGCTATTTTATTATCATTGACTAATGGATACTCATAAGCGCAGGGTCGTTCAGCCTTTAGACGGTCAGTGAACCTTGTCACAGCAGTTCAGTGCAAAGTGTTATTTTAGTATTACTCATATGCTATTATAGCGTTTATTCATATTTTGAATTAGTTTTAATTTTAGTACTTCAACTTGTTTTATTTCAGCTAGTTGCAAAGTTAACATTTCTAATATTCTTTTTTTTTTTTTTTTTATGTAATATTTATATTTTATTTTATTTTGTAGCTTTATTTTTTCACTATTTTTTAATAGTTTTATATACCAGTAGCAATACTGGATGTTCATGAATATTGATTAGGTGAAGTAGTGTCCGTTAATCAATATTCATGAGCTGAAGTGTCTGCAACACTATCACTAAACAGCATGTCAAAACATGTAGTTGTTTGCTTGCATATCTTTTTCTTTCCAAAATGGGCAGTTCTTGGCCAGAATGAGCTGCCAAATGGAGCAGTTTTTACGCTGATAGTCAAAAGTCGGACTCTGCAGCAATAGGTTCACGGGTGCAACACTTGTACATTGCTCCACACGCCGCTAGGTTTCAGACAGACTGACCTCAAAGTTATTAACAGACGTTTTCAAGGCTAAAGCGGCCTGTTTTTTTTGCCCTGTTATTACCAGTTACTGCCATGCTACTGTATCTGCTGAGGATGAAGGGAAGGAAAAGGGCAATCAATGTTCTTGGAGAGGATGCAGCCCGACCGCTTAAGAGATGGAAAACAAATTCCGTGCCAAGTTCAGTCTTCATAACTGACACCTCACGGATCGGATATTGAGCACCACAATTTATTACCAATGAGAGCCTGACTGCTCCTAAAATAAAAGCAATAACTCTTTGAGTTCCAGAATCAGCCACAGAAACTTTCCCAGCTCTCGAGATTAACCCTTTAACATCTGTCTCTTATGCTGCTAATCTGAGTGTTTAACCGAATGAAGAGCTGCTGGTGAAAGTTGTTTCCTTAGGGTGTGTTCACACTTGGTTGGACTAAAACGAACCCTGGTGCGATTGCTCTGTTAGTGCGGTTCATTGTGTGAACGCTGCCATCCAAACCCTGCTGTGCACCAACCAAGCGGACTGAGAAAAAGATGAGTCTTGCTCTGCTTCCAAACGAACTCTGGTGTGGTTCGAATGAAATATGAATGCAACACGCACCAAAGACATGTAAACAAACCACAAATGGGACATGATGTCACAAGATGAGACCCTAAACAGGACAGAATGCTCAGGCGTACCTGTTTTTTCTCGTCATCATCACAGTTCAGGTCAGGCATCAGAACTGCGTCTTCTCACAGCAGATCTTGGTTTGTGTGTGTGACGGAGGGATTCCTGGCGCCTTTTTGACTCCTTTACACATTTCATAAGCTCTTCACGAGTTCTCAGCTGCTCATAATAGCATCATATGTCGGCTACGCGCATACAACGAGCACATTTATCCCAGAACACAGCATTGTTTTGGATGTTGGGTAAGTTCTGTCGTGAGATATACATAATAAAAGACGACCAATCAGGTTGTGAACATATCCCTGTGCCTTTAGATTCAGTGTTAAAATGCCAATGTAAACGCTAAGAGGACTACATATTTCGGACCAAACGAACCAAGTGAACACACCCTTAGTACATAAAAGGTACCATGCTTATGTGACTGTTCATCTATGTGTGTTACAGTGAGCCAAAAAGGTATTTGCATTAGAGGTAGACCAATTGAATGTTTTTTTATTTTTATTAATCTGCACCTATATCCAATTGCTGGAACAATCAATTGTCGGCAAAAATCCATACTTATAGTTGTTCCGGGTTGCGTCCGGAAAGTAAGTGGCTGAGAAGGGTGCGCTGTCATTATACATCGTACAGGGAGTGGAAGGACACTCTTGCTGACATGTCGGCTCAGAGCTGGATCTGGGGTGGAGGAAGCTAATGCAGCAATATGTGTTACTTGTGACAATCTGATGTCTCGAGTGCCTTAGGGTCTCGCTCCCTGTTAATGCCATCGGTTAGTGTGCTCAAATTCATCAGTTACTGCTCGATATAGCCTGTCGAGGAGCACTATATTTATAGGACTCACTGGCCGAATGCTAGGGGGGTCCACCACGATGAAGCTTTCCTGTGTGTTCTGGCAGGACCACAAGAACCTTTGTCTCAAGAACTGCAATCCTTTGTAGAAGTCTGTGCAGCAAGTGGATTCTGAACCAGATGGAGGTATTATATATAGGCAGCTGTGTTGTCTCGTCTCAGGAATGTAAGCAGTGGCAGCTGGTCGGATAAAAAGTCCAATATTGCAGCCCCGAAAGTTGTGTTAAAATTAAAGTTAAAAGTTAAAATTAAGAGATAGAATAAGCAAAAGAGCAAAGCACGGAGCAGTAAGCAAGAGCATCCGAACAGTAGCAAAGCAGGAATTAAGATTAATATTTAAATATGTATTTAATTTAAAAAGTACAGTACATTTTCATGGTTCAGTACTGTTTGTTTTTTTTGTAATAAAGGTCAGCACTATTTTACTTGGAGTGTTATGTTTGTTTTCTTTCAGTATCCAATTTAAAACTAAATGATTCAGTTATCAGCCAGTGCGGTCCAACCTAGTTATCGTTCTCAGTAAAATCCACTATCAGTCGACCTCGAATTTGCATAGTTAAAGAGGTTATGTATTTTTCGCAACTTAACCAGGCCTCACCCTTATTTTTTGCGCATGCCGTGGGCGAGGAAAAGTCAAAAAGTTGAACATGTTCAGGTACCATTCGTGTGAACTTGAAGAGAAGTGATTTTGTACATCCACTAAAAATCACCAGCTGATTAAAGGTGATTAAAGGTGCTCTAAGCGATGTCACACGTTTTTTAGGCCAAAACATTTTTTGTCACATACAGCAAACATCTCCTCACTATCCGCTAGCTGCCTGTCCCCTGAACACACTGTAAAAAAACGCGGTCTCTGTAGACAGCCCAGGCTCCACAAACGGCAACAAAAACAAACTGGCCCAGCCTGGAGCACGAAACATAACATACAGTGTTCCAGCCAATAACCGACAAGAATGATTTGGGGGTGGGGGTGGGGGTGGGGGGTTAGTGCGCGTGCACATGAAGGGGGGTGTGAGGAGTGGAGGAGAGAGAAGCATGAAGAGGAAAGTTAGCTAGAGGAGAGATGTCCTAACAACGACTAACGTTAAAATGGTATTTTCTTGAGAATTTTGATATGGCCGACACACGACCAAAGAGACGATGTTCCGATGACCATATAACAAAGAATAGGGAAACGGAGAAGGAACGCGAAGTCCCGAATTTACATCGGAAAAGCGTTCAAAAGGTGGCGAGAACTCCGCCGGCAGAAGGGCTTCCAATCCGACATTCAGGTGGCTCTGTTTTTGCTGGACAGGTGGGCAAATCCAGTTTGTTTTTTCTAAATGGTTCATGACTGTTTCAGGAAGCACGGAAGGGAGGGGGAGGGGACGGGAGGAGGAGGACGGAGGGTCGAGCTAGTTTTGCTTGAGAATACTTCAAACGTCAACAAGAAGTGAAGTCACCCAACATCGCTTAGAGCACCTTTAAAAGACACTGAGCAAAAATGAAGAAAATTTCAGTTAACCCTCTAGGGTCTGAGGTATTGTCTCAGAAAGTATTCTGCAGCATTTCCAATTGGCTCCCAATAACATTCATACATTTTAAGTGCCCAAATACTTGTTGGAGCCACTTTCTTATTTGCTTATGTGGCAAAAAATGTCACAACCCATTTTACTTTTGTAATCTGATATATTTCCCAGTAAAACAAGTTCTTTAACACTGACAAATGTTGGGTGGGAACCCATCAGAAGCTGATTGGATCCTAAAAAATTGACTTTTACTCTAGATTGGCATCAGGTGATTGAAAAATAAGAGGGATTTGTGAAATCAGCCGTACAAGAAAGTCATTTCTGTGGTGGAGTAAGTAATTATATTTTGATAAAAGATCACAAAATCTAATTCTTTTTTTTTTCTTCAGAATAACATGTACCAATGAATCATGCACAATAAGACCAGGAACATGTATTAAGCGAGATTTGATAGCTTATAGTTTAGGCTCAAATTACAGTGCTTTGAACTGTACTGGATTGTTTCCGCGCTGATCGTTATATGCTAACTAGCACTTTGATTAGATCGTAAAACTACAGCAGTATTCAGATCACAAGCATGTCAAATAACACAACCCGTCTTATCAATACACGCCTTCCCCTTTTCATCTCTCCTCCTCTTCTTTACCAATCCTTCTATTCTGTGTTCTTTAACACACCATCTAAAAAGACATTTGTAATCAAACGAACCTCTGGAGTGTAAACCTCAACAGCAGGTGGTTTGTCCTTGGCATACTAATAAGCAGGGAGTGACACATCAACACAGCCACACAGACTGGGGTTAGATGCAAAACGCTCTTTCACAAGCAGGCTGTAAGTTGAAACTTCGATTTCAGACGGGGCTGTCACATCTACCGACTGTTTTTGCTGAAATCTCGCCCTCTTCAGTTGGAAGTCTGACTGATTAAAACGGATTGTGGTGACAGACTAAACAACCACTGCTGACATTTCCTGACACATCTTGCGACGCTGCATTTTGGCAGAAAATCAGTGAGAAGCTTGCCAAAATAAGAACAGGAGCAGACAAAAAATTGGAGTAGAGTGACCCTGTCTATATGTGATGCATATTAGTCATATTAGACAGTATATCTCATTTATTCATTTAGCAGATGCTTTTTTTGTCCGAAGTGACTTAGGCCCTATTTTCACCTGGTATTAAGATGTGTTTTGGTCAACTGGATCACAAGTAGACGAGGGAGACACATTCCCGTTTACACCTGGTGTTTTAATCTGTCTCTTTTCTCCACTTTCAACCACTTCTGTCCTGATTTCTTCGATTTCTGTGTGGGTAAATGTATTGGTTTTTTCAGATCTTTCGATCGAATGGGCGAAATAAGCTCATGCAATAATTTATATATGAACACGACTGGAGACACGGAAAAACATACGGAGAGCATCAGCTTTAGTTTCTGCTCTGACAGCCACAAGACCAGCCGAACGCTGTGAGTGAGTGTTAGAAATCAGGAATGGTGAGAGAACCTGTCCACACACTCAATCAAACAGACTCCAACCTCTCCACAATGGCCAAGACCAGAGAGCTGTGGAAGGACATCAGGGATAAATTGTAGACATGCACAAGGCTGGGATGGGCTACAGGACAATAGGCAAGCAGCTTGGTGAGAAGGCAACAACTGTTGGCGCAATTATTAGAAAATGGAAGAAGTTCAAGATGACTGTCAATCTCCCTCGGTCTGGGGCACCATGCAAGATCTCACCTCGTGGGGCATCAATGATCATGAGGAAGGTGAGGGATCAGCCCAGAACTACACGGCAGGACCAGGACCTGGTCAATGACCTGAAGAGAGCTGGGACCACAGTCTCAAAGAAAACCATTTGTAACACACTACGCCGTCATGGATTAAAATCCTGCAGCGCACGCAAGGTGCCCCTGCTCAAGCCAGCGCATGTCCAGGCCCGTCTGAAGTTTGCCAATGACCATCTGGATGATCCAGAGGAGGAATGGGAGAAGATCATGTGGTCTGATGAGACAAAAATAGAGCTTTTTGGTCTAAACTCCACTCGCCGTGTTTGGAGGAAGAAGAAGGATGAGTACAACCCCAAGAACACCATCCCAACCGTTAAGCATGGAGGTGGAAACATCATTTTTTGGGGATGCTTTTCTGCAAAGGGGACAGGACGACTGCACCGTATTGAGGGGAGGATGAATGGGGCCATGTATCGCGAGATCTTGGCCAACAACCTCTTTCCCTCAGTAAGAGCATTGAAGATGGGTCGAGGCTGGGTCTTCCAGCATGACAACGACCCGAAACACACAGCCAGGGCAACAAAGGAGTGGCTCCGTAAGAAGCATCTCAAGGTCCTGAATGGCCTAGCCAGTCTCCAGACCTGAACGGCCTACCCAGTCTCCAGACCTGAACCCAATAGAAAATCTTTGGAGGGAGCTGAAAGTCCGTATTGACCAAAACGCATCTTAATACCAGGTGTAAACAGGGCCTTACAAATGAGAAACATAAGCGATTTGTCACAGAGCCAACAATATTTATAGTATACACAATGTCAGGTTTATTAGAAATATGGATTAGGAAGCAAGCTATGAGAAGAGGAGAAATGCAGATGCATTGGTTTAAAGTTGTGGAGCGGATTAATACTTATGTTTCAGTGTTATTTTAGTATTATTTATATGTAGTCTTTCTTTCTTTCTTTCTTTCTTTCTTTCTTTGAATAATTCCTCTTCCTGTCATTCCAATTCAAATTCCAATTTATGAACTGAAAGGGAGCCAATTCTTCAAGTTTGCACAACCCTGGTTCATGCACAGCTTCAGTGAGAAAAAGATTTGCCATTTTTATATTTTAACCATTCTACTACAACTTTTCACAGTCCAATCGTTTTCTTATAGATACGCTAAAAAAAAACTCTGAAATGTCACATACAGCATTAAAAGACTTCAGATATACAGTACAAGTATGACATGACTCCAATATCCATTGCATCTGAAACCTCGTTATCCTCAGTCAATGAGTATTTGTGCTGAATCTAGGTGTCTGTTGTATAAGACTCATTAACACTCTTTGCATCTGTTTCAGTGGCCAGAATCTGGCGTCAGAGTGATTGATGTATCACTAGCTCAGATATATCATAAAGTCCATGCGTAAATGTATTGCAGTTGTCTCATCTAGCAGTCGTGCAATTTGCCGCTCCGGGCAGTTAAACACCAGCCGGTCAGCTTTCACTCCTCACGCTGGTGACACCAGGCGATTGCTGTCACAGATGCCATTGCTCCCTGCTCCTCAATAATACAGAAGCCACTTCGGCTACAGTCCCAGTAATTGAGGTTGCCTATTTCCCACGGCAGAGGCGAGTATTAGCAGCTTGTCGTATTCTTTTTTTCCCCCTGTCTCTCTTAACTACGTTACGTGCATGAGGTCCTTCTGCTTGTAAAACAGCCGATGAATATAGAAAGGGTCAACTACTGGTTTCCGGATGTGAGAATACGGCTCTTCCTTTACCGGTCCCCAGTCTACCATAACAGCGTTTAAAAACCATCCTCAGCATCAGCTGATTTCCTGTGGGAGAAACTAAAATGTTCTTCAGACTACTTAAACAAGACAACGGCAATCCGTAGTTCCTGCTTCATGCTGTGGCCCGACACGTACCTTCAGGGGGTCCGTCTTCCATCAGGAATGAGGTCTCTGAACACCTCTGCTGTAGTTGGGGCAGAAAATGATTTTGTGGTCCAGAATATTGAGCTGAAAAAGATTGCTGTTGCTGAAAAGGTTCATATGTGAAGTAAAGGGTATATTTGTACTCAGTAGACAAGCTGTTACGAAATATTGGATATTAAATATTAAATGGAACGGTATATAGTATGGCGTTATCAACACCAAAGTCATGGGTTCAATTCAGGGATTGCATGAACTGATTTAATGTACACCATGAATGCAAAGTCGCTTTCAATAAAAGCATCTGGTAAATGCACAAATTAATTTGATCCATATCGTGCCTATAGACGTTCTTGGTTGCCTTGGTTACCCTATATTAATATATAAAGTGTAAAGTACATCTTTTATGTCCTATGAATGGTCACTGTTAATCACCGTTTTGCCCTCGCTATTGTAGTTCATGGTGTGGCAAATAAATTTTTGAAAAGAACAAATATTCCATGTAGTTTCTCATTTAATATGGTCATAAAAGCTGCACATTTTCGATTTAAAAAGAGAATTACATCAATAAGGAGATTCTGATCACAGCGTCAGGACCTTAATCAATTATATATACATGATGTTGTACATTCATCACGCATATATCTTGATTATTTTGGTGTGATTAGGGTCACACAAAACACATAACTTTGTAATGCCCATATAGACTTAAAATACAGAGAATCACATCTGTATCAGTGCATGACATGGCAGACGTCATGTGACTCAAACATCAACGAATGATGTCCAGATAGTGTTTTGTTGTCACTAAATTCTGCAGATTTGGCTTTCCCAGCATGCACTGGGGCATGGATAATTATTGTGGATGCATTTGGTTGTTTTGTTTTTTACAGATTTGATCACATTCAATAACTTGTCTGGAATTCATTCATCTGAGTTAATTTCATAATTATCCATTTTGATGATTATTACCATTGTTGTCTTTCACATAAAAGTGTTGAAGTCTGTGTTTTTTGAGAAAACAAGAAACTTGGCATTGCAAGATGTTGTGCTATACTGATGTTTCTACGTGGTTGTGTTGCTTGAAGTACTTAGCGTGATAGTTTACAGCAGCATGTTGATTATAGGTTAATTTAAGCAGCATGCATCCTTTTTGGATCATCGAATGAGACATAGCCCTTCGCCGTGTGACAACTAGCCCCGGTGTGCCTGCATATTGTAAAGTTGTCGAGGACACAATGGTAGAGTGTGATTCTGCTTTTTTTGCAGTGATGTGATGACACGCATGTGAATGTGAGACCGAAATGCTCCATGGCTGTCTGGGATTAATCCAACTCGGCTGTGCCGCTTGAAGATGACGATGCGTTTACAATATTAAACCATATGGCAGCGTAAGTCTTTGGACAGAGTTTTGCGCCTGTGTGAGAGTCTGACAGTATGCCAAATGTTTACACGTCAACCGTTGCTACACTAGAGACTCTGTCCTCGCAGCTGCTCTCTGTTTTTCCCAGCGTCCTCTCTCAGCTCTTTCTTTGACAGAGCCTCTGTAACCTGCACACAATGAAAGGGCCTTTCACTCGTGTCTCTGCACTGCGCTACACTATTTGCAGCTCGTTCAGGTATTTGATAGTGTCTGTTTCTGACTCCTGCCTTGACTCTCATCGTCTGCACCTGTAGCCTAAAGGCATTCAGGAGATATAATTTGATTTGACAGGATGGGTTCTTGATGCACAACTCTGCGTCTTTGGGTTTTTATGCTGCCATATTCCATCCGACAGGATCTCTGTGGAGAAAAGATGCTGGTTTTTATCATGCAGCAGATGGGAACCTTATTCCCACAATCGAGTAGATTGCAGTAATTTGACGATAGTTGTTGATTAAGGCTGGAGATTAAAGCGATAAACCACGGAGGATGATTCTTTAGTGCTTTAATTGCTTTGGTAAAGACCGTGGTAAAGTCACTGTAAACAAAGACAAAACTGAAGTCATTGCATTTGGAAACAAAGATGAAGTTCTCAAGGTTTGACCCCTATACCTTCACTCTAGGGGTCAAACAACTAAAAATCAAGTCAGGAATCTCGGTGTGATTCTGGAGTCAGACCTTAGTTTCAGTAGTCATGTCAAAGCAATAACTAAATCAGCATACTATCATCTGAAAAATATTGCAAGAATTAGATGCTTTGTTTCCAGACAAGACTTAGAGAAACTTGTTCATGCTTTCATCACCAGCAGGGTGGATTATTGTAATGGACTCCTCACTGGCCTTCCCAAAAAGACCATAAGACAGTTGCAGCTCATACTCATGCTGAGCAGAACCAGAAAATATGAACATATCACACCAGTCCTCAGGTCTTTACACTGGCTCCCAGTTACATTTAGGATTGATTTTAAAGTATTATTACTGGTATACAAATCATTCAATGGCCTAGGACCTCAGTATATTGCAGATATGCTCACTGAATATAAACCCAACAGATCACTCAGATAGAAATACCAAGGGTTCACTCTAAGCATGGCGAATCTGCTTTTAGCTATTATGCCAGCCGCAGCTGGAACCAGCTTCCAGAGGAGATCAGATGTGCTCCTACTGTAGTCACATTCATATCCAGACTCAAAACACATCTGTTTAGCTGTGCATTTACTGAATGAGCACTGTGCCACTGTTCGTCCGACTGTTTGTACTGTACTGTATTTTATTTTATTTTTCTAAACTGTTTTAATTATTCTTATATCTTTTTATTATTTTAATTTCCTCTATGTAAAGCACTTTGAATTGCCATTGTGTATGAAATGTGCTGTATAAATAAACTTGCCTTGCCTATATTGCTTCAAATAACTTATAGCTTATATAAAACATTGGCAACAGCAATATGATAAAAGATACCTATGGTTAATACATATTTATTACTATTATTAATAACAACAACAACAACAACAATAAAAGGCTATAATAATAATAATAATATAAATGTGAATTTGATTATATAAATGAAATAATATGATCAAATATATATACCAATGTTTAATAATGTAACAATTTCAAATCAGCATATTAGAAGGATTTCTGAAGGATCATGTGACACTGAAGTCTGAAGTAATGATGAAAATTCAGCTTTGCATCGCAGAAATAAATTATATTTTAAAGACTATTATTTTAAATTGCAATAATATTTCACATTTTTGATCAATGAGCATAATACATTTCTGTCAAAAACATTATAAATAGTATTGTTTCCAGATTTTTGACCTGTACTGTAAGCTATATAGAGTTTAAATAGTATGATTTATGTGATTTAAAAAAACGTACATTTTTACATTGCTTTCAAAAAGTATTAGGACATGGTGAACTGCGATTCAGTCCGAGTGAGTCATCTGAACTGATTCAGTGAGGAAGTGAGTCATCTGAACTGATTCAGTGATTCAAAAAGCACCCATTCGGTTTGTTTGAATTGGACAGTATTGTTTTGTGATTTTGTCCTCTTTTATAGTTATCAATGGTAATTCAATTATATTGTGCACGAGTTCATTTCATTTCATTAAATGAAGGTCATAGATATCCAGGTGTGAGTTCACTCATTGCCATGTGTATTATCCTCATAACACGTCTTGTTATTTATTCACAGAGCTGTTTAAATGCCTCTGTAATTGTTCATATTTTATGACGGTCTTGGCCTTTTGTTCTGTTGTTTGGCTATATTTTGGCAACCTCAGCAAAGTTCTATTTCACACAGAAATAGATTTCATATATTTATCAACAGCCATTCAATATCCTTTTATGATTTATCTCAAGCAGTTCCAAATCCGATCTGCTAAACTTGTTTGTATCCAGCTTATTTGAAAGAGGCTTTATGCATCTTTTTGTTTATTTATATATTTATTTATAATCTTATCACCTCACCATGACTGAACAGGCCAAGTTTCTGAACACCAAGTAGGCGTCGTTGCCGTGTAAATCCAGACGGTCGTGTCATTATAATGTATTCATTTGTCTAATAGAACGAGTAACTTGGGCTAAAGTTTTGAGTTCTGAAAGTTACAGTATATTTTCATATAGTACAATGAACTCTTACCTCAAAAGATGAAAGAAACCTTTTATTCCTCATGATATGAGCCCTTTAAGTCCTGTGCTCTGTCAGATCGCATGAATATGCTGGTGTTCTTCTCTGTATTTCTGTCTCTCTGTCTCAGAGAGGTTCTGTTGCATTTTAAGTGAGCACTGAGGGTTTGTGCACCTTGAAGAGGCAGAACTCTGTCCCAGAGGGCCTGATGGGAAACGAGATAAAATTACGTCATATTTGAACAGGCTGAGTCCAAAGTAATCTGCTCTAATGATTCATCTTGTGAAGATAAATTGGCAGAAGGCATCTGAACGTGTCTCGAACTGTCACCAGAGCAGAATAAGGATGAGGTCTAAGATGATGAGAGTCTTTATGGAGTCTGCAGGGAGTTATTTTAGTAATGATGCCCTCTAAAATGATTATTATGTACCCCATTTGTGTTCGTAATGCGTGTTTTGTGTCTTCTTGTGCACATTCATTGATGCATGCTTTTCCAAATCCAAATTTTTCACAAATTAGTTGTCCAGCTTTATTGTCCTCGTTTCAAATTTTCATAAATACAACAAATGATGGACGTAAAATGGGTTTCGCACGGCATTTCATATTGTTTTAATGCTTTGAACCACTTATTAAAAATAATGATGTATAGTAATGCACTAAAATATGGGGTCAGTCATTTGTTTGTTTGTTTTTTTCAGCTAGGATGCATTAACTTGATCAAAAGTGACACTTACAATGTTACAAAAGATTTCTATTTTAAAAAAAAAAAAATGAGGCAGCACAACTGTTTTTAACATTGATAATAGTAATAAATGTTTCTTGAGCAGCAAATCAGCATTTCTGATTTCTAAAGGATCATGTGACACTGAAGACTGGAGTAATGATGCTGAAAATGCAGCTCTACATCACAGGAATAAAATACATTTTAGAATGTATTCAAATAGAAAACATGGTAATTTACCGTTTTTACTGTATTTTTGATCAAATAAATGCATTGGTGAGCAGAAGTGATTTCTAATGGTAGTGTACAGTAGGTGTCCTACATCTTTTCATTGATTGATTGAGTGGATAAAACTGTAAAACTAACATTAGGCAGTTACAGTGTCCCTGGTGCTGCTGTAAATCTTTGCTCATGTCCATGTTTGTGTTTTGTAGCTGAGTGTGCTTACTTTGAGAAACCTCAGAAGATTACATGCTGCTGCAACTCAATAAGTGTCTGGGTGTTCCTTCAGTTTAATTATATGCCGTGAAGGGCCCTTCAGCTCATTTCTTTCAAACACACAATGGTCTGCTGCTCTTGCATGCAGTAATTTTAATCAGAACCGCATTTGGAAGAACATACACATTAACATGTTATTCTGTCAATGTCTAGAGCTATTAATTAAAATTGTGATTAATGTATAGCTGCGCTGGTTGGTTTGTCCTCATAGTGCATGGTCTGTAATGCTATAAAATGATGCACAACCAATGTCAGTGTTCACTGGACCTGGGCAATATGGTTGCCAAATATGTGCAATATTTTTCAGCCTTTTGAAGATGATTTTCAATTTGTAATTTGAGATATATATTTTGATATTCATGTACCGTATATATTTTACCGCATATAGTATATAGTTAATTTAAACTTTACTAAAATTATGTTAGACTCGAATAAAAACCTGCATTTATGACCTGCATTGATATATATCAATGCAGGTCATAAATGCAGGTTTTTAATTGAGTAACATAATTTTAGTAAAGTTATGTATATTATATATATATATATATATGCAGGTTTTTAATCGAGTCTAACATAATTTTAGTAAAGTTTAAATTGCCAAACTTAATAGCCAATTTAAACGTGCATTAAAATCTATAATAATATCATAATATACACAATTTTTTTTAAATATGAATATATGTTTGAATAATCAATATAAAATAAAACTACTTTAGGATCGCAGTGTAATGTGTATTTTAATCCTTCAGTAAACCCCTCACAATCTGTTAAAGTCAGACAGCAATCTATTTGCAGTCAGTTAGTGTGCCGGAGGAATAAGAAATAAAATCAAATTCATTTTTTTCTCGTGCTGCATCCTTTCCCAGCAATTCAATTTTAAACATCTGAGGAGTTCATTCGTCAAAGCCACCGATTCCCGACCTTCTGTAGGAGATTTTATGAACACTCTGACTTCACCACTTGAATATTCTGTTTGAAATTTTAGCGCGTGGAATTAGCATATGGTTGAGTGATAATGTCAGTGTTATGAATGGTTTTCAATAAAACCCGCTAAAGGAATGATACTGAACCTTTAACAGACAGCGTTGCTGGTGAACTCCCTATTTTTCATCTTTTTATGACAGCTCGTTCGGTTAAATTTATCAGTTCAGGCCTTCCCTGCTGAGGGAAATCATATTTACTCATATCCCATAGGCCTGTCTTTAAAGTGTGAGGAAAAACATATTTTCTTATTCTCCTCATTTATACTGAGGCTTTAAAGCCACAGTGAACAGCATCTAAAGACATCGCTTGAGTTCATTTCAAATGATCATATAAGCAGGTCTGCAGATATTATGAAGTTTCGAGCCAGTAGGAGCCATTGAGCATATGCTTAACTCTTTATGACACGTTGTAGAAATGATTGCAAATCCTGCTGTCTTCTCAATTACCCACTTTTCCAATGAAACGGTTTCTCTCAGGTTTATCGTAGACATATATGACATACTATACTAGTTTAGGGTCGGTAAGATTTTTTTCCCGTTTCTGAAGGAAGTCTCTTTTGCTCAGCAAGGCTGAATTCATTTGATTTAAAAATACAGTAATACTGTAAATATTATTAATATTTAGAAGAGCTGTTTTCTATGTGAATGTTTTACAATGTAATTTGTTCCTGTGATCAAAGCTGAAATTTTAGCATCATTACTCCAGTCTTCAGTGTCACATGATCCTTTAGAAATCATTCTAATATGCTGATTTGCTGCCCGAGAAACATTTATACGGAGCCCCTAAAGGGACATGGTGGTGGAAAAAATATATTTCAATGCTTTTGCGCTCCCCCAAGAAACTTTGTGTTTGCTCACAATACATTTCTGCAAAGAATGCTGAAGTTTTGCTAGTGAACGACACAAAGTTGCTCAGGTACGCAAAAGCATTGACGTATTTTTTTTTCTCCCATCTCATAGTTTTTTTCATCACCATGTCCTTTTAGGGGATCCCTACTTTTATTATTATTATTATTATTATCGTCTGTGCTGCTTAATATATTTGTGGAAACGGTGATACTCTTTTTCAGGATTCTTTGATGAATAAAGTTCAAAAGAATAGCATTTATTTGAAATAGAAATCTTTTGTAACATTATAAATGTCTTTACTTTTGATTAATTTAATGCTGTCACGATCACCGTCATGTCTCCGTTTGCACTACAGTTCCCAGTATCCTCCTTGTCCCACACCTGCAAGTCTTTCATCATTACCTGCCAGTCATCATCGTCATAGCCATTGTCTTCAGCTGTTGTCTGAGTATTTAGTTCCTGCTTGTTTTCAGTTCATTGTCTGTGATTGTTTGTGAAATAAAGAACATCTTAGTGACCCCAAAATGTTTAATATTAGTGTGTACTTATGTCCATATAAATTATATGCCAGTTAGAAATGAATTGTGAATGGCTTTTAAATTCAATTACGTTTTTGAATTTGAATTGAGGAAGCAAACAAGATTCAGAATTCAGCAATTTAACTTGTTGAGAAGTAAATATAAAATAATTTAAGGAAGAATTCAAATGAACAGATATTCAGAGAAATTCATATAACTGCAAGAAGTAATTTTTGACTAGAAAAGGGAGGTTCTTTAAGACAAACTTTGAATGATGGTTTGACAAAAACTTGTCTGAAAGTTTAAAGAAATGTAAAAAGTTTTGAAGTTTGAGGATTTATAAGAGACACTTGACACTCTTAAAAAGACATTTGTGACACTTGTTGAATTTCTCTTAATTTAACTCAGAAAATTCTTCATTTCTTAGTTTAGCTTCCTGTTGGGTTTGGCAAAATCCAACTGATGAATTGAAAAAGAGACAATTCCTAAATTACACATTTTCCAACCCTGATTTAAATATGTAACGATAACATTTTATAGTAATTCACAAATATGAGTTTCTGATTTTTTTTTTCATGTATTTAGTGGATAAAGTGGGCTAAATAAGTGGAAGAATTTGCTTTGCACTGTGACAAAAATAGGAATAAGATGTCCATCACCTCAAGTGATGTAGTTTTGTACCAGATTTTTATTTTGAATGGTCCTAGATGCTGCATTTAATGAGCACATCATTCCTCTGATGTTAGTTCCTGGTTCAAGACCAGCATGCACCAGGTAGTCAAGGTTTGGCTTGTTAGCAATTCATCGTAAGGTCATTTATGCCTTCAATAAATAAGTCAGTTATTAAATCAGTTATTGCACAGCTCTTGCATGCTTTATACTGCACTAAAATAAATGCATTTTAATTTCAGTTGCTGATTGATTTCATAATTACATTACGCTGCAAGAAAAAAACATGTTCTCCATTGATGGCTATTCAAAAGTTGATAGTGAGTTTGGTCTCAATTTAGATTAGGGTCCAATTCTCACTATTAGCTACGACCTTTGCCTCAATAAACTCTTTATTACTGCTTATTAATCGTTAGTAAGATAGATGTAGAATTATAGAATATGGTCATGTAGGATAATGCATTAATCTGTGCTTTATAAGTACTAATAAACAGCCAATATCCTAGTAATATGCATGTTAATTAACAACTAATTAATAGTGAGAATTGGACCCTACATTAAAGTGTTACCGTGAGTCTAAAATGCAGGGGTCTTCACAGTTTGAAAAGCACTTATTTTTCAATGGAGCGAATGCTCATCGGGATTCACGTCCCAGCATGTCCTCTGCTGTACACGATGACGACATCACTTCCTGTCCCTGTCCTCTTTCGCAGAATGACAAGCCATGTCTCTATGTGCCTCAACAGCTTCTCTGATAATCCTCACAGCTTTAGCTGCCTCAGCCTGTCTCACAAAGCACTAACACAGACAATTCAACACCTCCAGGCTCCTGCAGAAGCTTCATTCGGGATTAGGAACGGACTCAAATAGGCAGCGCTCTGGACAAAGATTAAGCCTAGTGCTGGATTAGATTTCATTGTTAATGGAGAATGCTTTTTAGGTCAGGACAAAGTTTAATCTGAAAGAGAACCACATATCAGATGCCATCAAATAAACAAAGGACTTAATGGACATCCATTGGAAAAACTTTAATCCAACTGGAGGTTTAATGTAGCTCTTCAAACAATCCACAGGATTGTTCAAACTATTCCATGACAGCATTAGAGATTGGGATCCAAACAATAGTCATTACTGAGCAAGCAAACCACAACACAGCTGTCATTTATTTCATTACTTTTGTGCTTTTTAAAAGAACCCAGTATATATCTCTTGCCCATTATTATCAGTTATGCAGGCATGTGTTGCATCTGTTAGTTTTCTTGTATTTCTGAATCATCTTCTGGATGAGAGTGTACAGGAGTTTCTAGAACTCCATAGTAAAACATATTTATCGCTCATGCCTTCTAGTGCCAATAGCAGTCCACATTTTTAGTTTTGCTTAATAACTTTTGTACTCGATGATCTAGAAACAAAAGTGCCATTTTTAAAATTTTGGAATATTATTTGAACCATTTCAGATTCATTCCAGAGCTTCCATTGGATAAAGTTTATCTTTTTTTTTTTTTCAGTGTGTGTTAAATATTTACCAAAATAGACTCCAAACATAATCACATAAAAAAAATAACTATTGATTTTTTGGCACAAAAAATGGCACAAAACATATTTAGATTTTAAAAATAAATATATATATATATATGAACCTACTGTCTCCACTCGCACTGTTACTAGATCCCTATACCCCGAATATTGAACTGCTGGGTTCATTTCCCAGAATCCTCCGTACAGGCTCATTATTTACATTTACATTTATTAATTTAGCAGACGCTTTTATCCAAAGCGACTTACAAATGATAACAATAGAAGCAGTTAAACTAACAGTATAGGACAACAATATGCAAGTGCCATGACCCTTCTCAGTTTAATCTAACGCGCACATGTAAAAAATGTATTTTATTTTATATCATTATATCATTTTATCATAATTTTTATTTTATTTTTATCATTATAAACTGTTTGTCATTGCCTTTGGACTATTTATACACCCTCTGTTCTCTCATTTGTTGCGAAGTATTGTTTTGCTGTTGCTACAATTCTGCGCCTGTTACTGTTTAGTTGGACTGCTTGCCTGGTTTCGACCTGTTTGCCTGCCTTGGACTATTGTTGTGCTTTCGATTACGTTTGCTGGTTATCCTGTCACCGA
Organism: Rutilus rutilus; assembly: GCF_951802725.1. NCBI lineage: Eukaryota > Metazoa > Chordata > Actinopteri > Cypriniformes > Leuciscidae > Rutilus > Rutilus rutilus. Next base: position 4,580,939 of record NC_140215.1, read on the forward strand.
CCGGTGTTTACTGTTTCTGCCCATTTTCTGTCTTGAATTCCCAGCTGACAATCTCTGCCAGTGTCTATTGCATCGCCACAAAATATATATTCAGTATATATTATTTTTATTTAGTTATTTATTTTGAAGAACACCCTGAAGAAAAATATATAAAGATGTCATTCTGGGAGGTCCTGCAACACTTATAGCTTACGGATAGCTTTCTTCCTGGTATTATAGACCATCAAGTTTCAACCTTACAATGTCATAGATGTGCTGGACTCCAGACAGTAAATGCTGCTTGCAGCTGAATGTGTTTCTGTTCCTCTATTTGAGCAGCTGTAACTTTGTTCCCCTGTGGTGAAAACTCACCAAACTTTGCATGCATGAAGGCTCTGCGTCTAATTGCCTTTTGTGTAATTTTGGGATCGATGGGAGGTATAATTGCCTAGCAGCAGTTAAATTTGCAACTTTTAGAATGTCAGCCTCACCAACCAGTTTGAGCTGGAGATCTGAAATTTCCCAGGAGACTCCCACTCCTCAAGGGAAACAAAATTTGCCTCAAGCACCCTTAAAGACCCAGAGGCAAAGAAGAAGAAGACCCCTTGCATGCGCTAACAGCATATATATTTTAAATATTTTTTTTATTAACTTTTACATTTTATTTTGGTTTAAATATAGATATTTTCTTCTAGAATGGTCATTTCTATCAAGCTCGTATATTTAAGATCAATAATTTCACTTAAATGGCAATGCAAATTACCTAGTAATTGTCATTTAAGTTAAATTACTTAACTTAAAATGATCATTCTAGAAGAAAATTTCAGATGGCACTTAGAGGCTTTTGCATCTGAACTCTTCATATATATATATATCACTAATATTTCACTCTAGTAGATGTTTTACCTGTGCCTGATGTTTTTAGAGGGCTCTTGAAATGGACCCTGTCTTCTTACTTTTACATCACAACTCTGGATTGTCATTAGTGAAAGGCTTGTTATTAAAATGAATTGAACTGTTTGTTTGTTTTTCTGATTTTTCATGTTGATCAGAAGGTATGTTCCTGTTAAGTGAGGGATTTAGGCCAGGATACGATGCAACCTGGTCTTTATTAATTAATTATACCTGACACTAATGCATTAGAAACTTGTGTTTTTTTGTGATGACTGCAGACATGGTTTCCAGCAGTGTATTCATACTTTATTACTGCACTTAAAGTCTACAGGAAACGCCATTCGCAACCCATTTTACTTAAAGGGATACTTCACCCCTGGAAAGATGAATGTGTATTTAAAATGGGTCATTTATGTAGTAGAAATGTGAAATGATTTTTTAATCTGGCGCCTTCTAGACTGAGAAAAGCCAGAAAATGTATTTTTGGCTCATGTGGATGAAAGAAAAGAACTCCCAGAATGCACTTGTTTCGCAGCCCTACGAGGACACTCCCAAGCCACGCCTACCGGTAAGAGCGCGCAGTTAAACAACTAGGCTAGGCTACTAGTTGACTCGAAACTTAAAAGACGGCGTTTTATCGTGAGTCTCCATGACGAGTCTGCCCGGGATTTCGAGATCGCCCAAAATGTTTGGGATTTGGCTTTTGTGTTCTACAGTCGCCATTCATTATGTTTACTGTGGCGAGCAGGACGAGACTGAGGGCTGCAGGAGAATGGTGCGGTGTTTACTGATGAGCGACACCTGTGAGACGCACCGGTCTCATAGGCTATCTCTCACGGAGGAGCGGGAATTTTCTTAGCAATGCTAAAACGCACATCAGCCGATCACTTGTTTAGCGTTCATGTAAACACTACATTCAGATTCACCAATCGGAATGAATTCAGTTAGACTGAAACAAAAGTTGTGCATGTAAACAATGAATGGCGACTGCAGAAAGCAAAAGCCGAATCCCGGACATTTTGGACGATCTCGACGGCCGGACATGTCCGGGAAAAAGAAGATGGTAACCCCTACTACTCAGCTTTCTCCACAGAACAAGAGCCTGTTAGCTTAGCTTCCAAAAAAAGATGGCTGACACTATTGTTGAAAACATGTGGAAAGAGCTCCTACTACTGGCTGTAGTTTCTAGCCTGTGGCCAAAAAATCCTCCGATGAGGCAAAATGACGATTTTTGCGTCATTGGAGGATTTTTTCCAGACAAAAAATACATAAATCTCTGGTCTCAGGGGGACATGAGGGAGGGAAGCACGGTCATTCGAAAATACTACAGGTTTTCTACTGATACAAAGCTTAATGCTAAATGCTGAAGTATCCCTTTAAGTCATCTGATTCTTTTTTTTTACGTTTTGGATATTCAACAAGTAAAGATGGCTGGACTTATAGATTGAGAAGTGATTTGATTGTGAAAAGTGGGCATTGTTTACCAGAATGGAGTCATGTGATTGGAAGGGAGGGGTTGAAAAGTGCGAGGGATTTGTGATGTCAGCTAAAAGTGTTTTCAGGCGCAGAATAATTTTGTGGAATAACATGCACTTACTGTATGAATCGCTCACAATAAGAATGTGTATTAAGAAAGTAAATGGGGTCATTTTGATTTATGTACTTTGTACTTGATTATTGCTGAAACTGAATACTCTTAATTAAAATTTCAAGAGCAAAAATCATTCATTAAATTTTAGTTTAATCTTCAAAGTACATATTTCTTACATCTTTTTTGTCTGTTTTAGTGAGCCAACAAGCCAATTAAATCCTCTGACTTGACTTTTATTTAAAACATTCAGTGATCATTTATCCTTGTGATGAGGCGTCCCATCAGTCACCGCAACATGAGTTTTTTTTTACCTGAAGCAATTGCTTTAATTAATGAATTCATGCATTCTCATTATAAAAATTGATAGGTGAACTTGACTTTGAATTAATGATCACTCTTCTCTCACAACTGCTGCTGAATTTAAAGTTGAACATGTTCAGTTTACAGGTTTCAGGATGTAAGTTTAGGTTTAGTTCAACTCTGTCTTACTGTGATGCTGAAGCTGAGGCAGTTAGATCCATTTGCAGAAGTTTATTTAAACAGGTAACAAGCGAGGTAAGCTGACACAAACTCAGGCAGACATCAGTAACATACTCAGGCGGGAGTAGAAAGAGGGCAGTCCAATAATCAGAGTGAAACACAGGCAAAAGGTCAGGGCAGGCAGCAGAGGTTCGTGATATAATACAAAGTCCAGGTCAGAGATCAAGTAGCAGAGATAACAGGACAGTGCGGCATAGACAGGTTGGCAAAACAATACTTCACAAGGAACAACAGAGTGAGCAGTCCATATAAAGGGAAGATAACGAGGAACAGGTGATAATACTACTAATCAGGGAATATGGCAGGGCTGGATGGAGATGAGTGCAGAGAGGGTAGATGGGAGATGAAGTCCTAATAGTCAGGAGAGAGGGATCGAATGATGACAGAGGGAGGCGTGGTAGAGCGTTCTGTGACAGAGCCCCCCCCCTGCGAGCGGCTCCGGAAGCGAGGTCCTGGATGTCGACGAGGTCTTCCTCGGGGTCTGGGAGCAGGTCGATCTGGGTGGATGCGATGGAAGTTGGTAAGTAATGAGGGATCCAGAACATCCTGGGATCTGACCCAAGAGCGCTCCTCCGGTCCGTACCCCTCCCAGTCGATCAGGTATTGCAAAGACCCGCCACGGCGTCTGGAGTCCAGAACCTCATGCACCCGGTATGCCTCAGCGCCGCCGACCTCAATGGGGGGAGCCTGCACGGGTATGCCCTCCTCCTGGACCTCCTCTCTCCTGGGGGTAGCCGCGGGTCTGAAAAGAGACATATGAAAAGTGGGTGAGATTCTATAGTGAGCAGGAAGAGCCAACCGAAAAGAGACAGGTGAGATCTGCCGCAGAATTTTAAAAGGACCAATGAACCGAGGGGATAGTTTTTTGCTTTGGAGCTTAAGACGCAAGTCTCGGGTAGAAAGCCACACCCACTGGCCGGGACAATACTGAGGACCGCCACGCCTTCTCCGATCCGCGTAATGTTGATAGTGACGGATGGCCCGCTGTAAATGGACATGAGCAGCATCCCAGGTTGCTTCACTACGACGGAGCCAAGAGTCCACTGCTGGAAGGTCAGGAGGTTCCCCTGTCCACGGGAATAGAGGAGGCTGAAACCCCAAGACACATTGAAAGGGAGTCAATCCTGTGGCCGGCTTAAGCAGGGAGTTCTGAGCGTACTCTGCCCAGACCAGAAAGCGGCTCCAGTCCTGTTGATTTTGGTGACAATAAGTCCGCAGAAAGCGAGTGAGGTCTTGGTTCAACCGTTCAACCTGCCCGTTCGCCTGAGGATGGTATCCAGAGGTAAGGCTGATGTTAATATTGAGTTTGGAGCAAAATTCCTTCCAGACACGAGAAGTAAACTGCGGACCTCGATCAGTGATGATGTCCTCGGGGAGACCAAACAGACGGAACACATGATTGAGGAGTGCCTCCGCGGTCTGCAAAGCTGTGGGGAGACCAGCCAAGGGGATGAAGCGGCAGGACTTAGAGAAGCGATCGACTACTGAGAGGATAGTAGTGAACCCTTGAGATCGTGGCAGATCCGTGACAAAGTCTATGGCAATGTGGGACCAGGGTCGTTGTGGTACTGGTAAAGGCTGTAAGAGTCCGGCCGGCTTCAGGTGAGATGACTTGACAGTATTACACGTGGTACATAGATGGATGAATTTCATGACATCGGGTCGCAGTGTAGCCCACCAAAAGCGATTAGAGACCAACTGAGTGGTGGCTGCAATGCCTGGGTGTCCTGCGGAGGGAGTGCAATGAACCCATTGGAGTACACGGTTACGGAGTTCAAGAGGGACAAAAAGACGATCCTTTGGGCATTCAGGAGGAACTGGTTGTCCTTGCTGGGCCGCAGTGATCTCAGAAATTATGTCCCATTGTACCGGAGCAACGATGAGAGTGGAGGGCAGGATGGATTCAGGTTTAGAAGGCTCACTGGAGCTGTCAAATTGACGAGACAGAGCGTCTGCTTTTCCGTTCTTCGAGCCTGGCCGGTAAGTGATCTTAAAATCAAATCTGGAGAAAAAAAGGGACCAGCGAGCCTGGCGAGCATTCAATCGTTTGGCAGATCTGATGTATTCCAGATTTCGGTGGTCAGTGAGAACGATGAAAGGTTGACGTGCACCCTCTAACCAATGCCTCCACTCCTCAAAGGCTGCCTTCATAGCCAGGAGTTCTCGATCGCCCACATCATAATTGCGTTCGGCTGCATTGAGCTTACGGGAATGGAAAGCACATGGATACATTTTAGCGGGGCTGCCGTGGCGTTGAGACAGGATTGCGCCCACACCTGTGTTAGAGGCGTCCACCTCTACTACGAATTCCTTCTCTCTAACCAGGAAATTTGTGGATTATGTTTCTCTAACCAGGGGAATCCCAGAATTACCGGATGAAGAGGTGAGTTGATGGTGAAAAACTGAATAGATTCCGTATGCTGCGAATCAATGCAGAGAGTAAGGGATTGCGTGGTGAACTGAACCTCTCCTGTCCCCAGGGGGCGCCCATCTAACGCTGCCACTGTCACACGGGGTTCACAAGGGAGAAGAGAGATGAGATGAGAATTGGCAAAGGTTAAGTCAATGAAATTCCCAGCAGCTCCTGAGTCAATAAAAGCCCGCAACTTAACATCTCGCTCATTGATCTTTAAAGAAATCTCTACGTTAAATGAATTTAGAGAGGGTAAACTGGCACTCACCGCAGCGGGATCTCGAGGTACGGGTCTTACTGGACATGAGACCCTCAGATGACCGGCCTGTCCGCAGTACATGCATAGATGGTTTCGTCGTCTTCTCTCCCTTTCAGCGGTGGAGAGCTGAGTAAAGCCGATCTGCATAGGCTCGGGCTCAGGGCTGGTATACGACTCATTGAAACTGGATCTGAATGGCGTGCGTCGAACCCGAATAAGATTGTCCAGTCGAATGGCGAGTTCCATTATCTGATTAAGGTTCTTTCCGTCATCACGGCACGCCAACTCTCCCTGAAGCTCCGGATTCAATCCCTTACGGTACAAAAGCTTAAGCGGTTCCTCTCCCCAGCCAGTTTGAGCCGCAAGTGTTCTGAAGGAAAGAGTGTAGTCTGCTGCAGTGGAGCTTCCCTGTCGTAAAGCAAGCAGTAATTCCCCAGGCTCCTTTCCTCCCGCGGGATGTTCAAATACTTCTCTGAAGCGAGCAACAAAAACATCATAAGAAAAAGATGAAAGCTGTCCTCCTGACCACATTGCAGTTGTCCACTCCAACGCTTTTCCAGTAAGAAGCGAGCATACAAAGGAGACCCGGCTGTCATCAGTGGTGTGTTCCCGGGACTGGTTGAAATAATTCTCACACTGCATTAGGAAGCCTTTACAGGTAGTAGGTGATCCATTGAACTTTTCGGGAAATGATAATCGGGGATGATTGGAAGGAGTACTCACGACAGGTTGAGCGATATTAGATGCAGCGGAAGCTTGAGCCTGACTCACGGCCGCGATCTGTGGAGATAACGTCTGAACGGACCTCACAAGCTCCTCGGTGAGAGAGGTTAGTTTGACCAGCTGTTGTCGATGTGTGGCTAGCTCTGACGCTTGAGATGACACCTCGTTGGCGAGACGAAGAAGGTCTGCTGGATCTTGTTGCGGTGAAGTATTCTGTGATGCTGAAGCTGAGGCAGTTAGATCCATTTGCAGAAGTTTATTTAAACAGGTAACAAGCGAGGTAAGCTGACACAAACTCAGGCAGACATCAGTAACATACTCAGGCGGGAGTAGAAAGAGGGCAGTCCAATAATCAGAGTGAAACACAGGCAAAAGGTCAGGGCAGGCAGCAGAGGTTCGTGATATAATACAAAGTCCAGGTCAGAGATCAAGTAGCAGAGATAACAGGACAGTGCGGCATAGACAGGTTGGCAAAACAATACTTCACAAGGAACAACAGAGTGAGCAGTCCATATAAAGGGAAGATAACGAGGAACAGGTGATAATACTACTAATCAGGGAATATGGCAGGGCTGGATGGAGATGAGTGCAGAGAGGGTAGATGGGAGATGAAGTCCTAATAGTCAGGAGAGAGGGATCGAATGATGACAGAGGGAGGCGTGGTAGAGCGTTCTGTGACACTTACAGTGTAAAAAAAAGTTTTTTTTTTTTTTAAGTACAATCAATTTGGATGTTTAAGTCATTTCAACTTAAATTACAATAAACTGACTTTATAAATTATATAAATTATAAACTAATCAAATAATAGTTTACAGTGTACAAAGTTCCTATTGTGATTGAACTGGTGATTGAATTTTCTTGCATGAGAAAATCTTCAGTGCCTCTTCATTAGTCTGCTTTTGAAACTTGTGTGGAAACTTTTTACTTCCATATTTTTTTGGCAAGATGCTTTGACTTTTAATTGAGTGAAAATTTGAAACTTTACATTAACTTTAGTAGAATTCCTCAGTGCTTTTTGTAGTTTCATAACGGGGAATGTGCCTAAATTGGACTGAAATACACAAATCGCTGCAGAGGCAGAAAACCTTTTTTGCTTAAATTAAAAAGAAAGTTGGAGTGTAAAAACACACAGTGCTTGGATCTACAAGATTCATAAATTATTTCTTCAGTTCGTTCATTCATTGAAAAGCCACTGCGGAAATGTGCACTGTTTAATTTGAGCGCAGCACCCCGTCCTACAAAAGACTGACCTTCATTTGCTCAAATTCAATTATCATACAACTCAAATCACATTATAGAGTAATTATCCTCCTGTAAGCCTCCTTGAGGTACATGCAAAGATTTGACTTGGCCGTGCTTGGGACCTACGATACTGGTGTAATGTGAAAAATGGTAATGAATCAATTTGATCTTCCCATGTCCTTGAATACTAAGAAATGATGATATCCTGATTGTCTTTGAAAAAAAAAAAGTGTAAAGGATTCTGGGTAATGCATGCAAATGAAGGTGCAAACATGCATAGCCGGTCCTCATGTCCCAACACAGTGTTCTAAAGCTCCTGTGCTGTCATTTAGATGAGATATAAACATTTCACGTCGTTCAATTCATTAGTGTCATCGGAAAGACTTGGACCTTTCAAAGGACTCTCAGTCATCAGATTGGAAATTAAAAACTGGTTCTGATTCTGAATAAGATTTCTAAAAGCCATTTTTTTTTCTTTTGCAGTGTCCTCATTGGTTGCAGGCAACAACAAACATAGTGTGGTCTTATTTGCAAACAAATGACTAATGATAAAAAGACTAATGAATTCATTGGTTCATTGGTTGTATTTTAGACTTAATGTGATTAATGTTTCTTCAAAAAACTAAAACATTAAAATAAATTATATATATATATATATATATATATATATATATATATATATATATATATATACACAGTACCAGTAAAATTTTTGGAAACATTACTATTTTTAATGTTTTTGAAAGAAGTCTCTTATGCTCATCAAGCCTGCAGTTAAAAAAAAAAAAAAAAAAAACCTGTAATATTATGAAATATTATTACAATTTAAAATAATGGTTCTCTTTTTTAATATATTTTTAAAATGTAATTTATTTTTGTGATGCAAAGCTGAATTTTGATCAGCAAGTACTCCAGTCATTGGTGTCTTATGATCCTTCAGAAATCATTCTAATATGATGATTTGATACTCAGTTATTATCAATGATGGAAACAGTTGTGCTGTTTAATATATTTTTTTGGAATACTTTTTTCAGGATTCATTGATGAGTAAAACATTAACAGCATTTATTCATAAAAACATTTCTAACAATATAAATCGTTACCATCACCTTTTATCAATTTAACGCATCCTTGTTGAATTAAAGTACTAATTTCTTTTTTAAAAAAAAGTTATTGTTCCCAAACTTTTGAACGGTAGTGTATATTGTTACAAAAGATTTCTATTCTAAATAAATACAGTTCTTTTTAACTTTTTATTCATCAAATAATCCTGAAAAAAGTATCTCAGGTTATAAAAAAAAATATTAAGCAGCACAACTGTTTCCAACATTGATCATAAATCAGCATATTAGAATGATTTCTGAAGGATCATAAGACACCAAAGACTGGAGTACTTGCTGATGAAAATTCAGCTTTGCATCACAAAAATAAATTACATTTTAAAGTATATTAAAAAAGAGAACCATTATTTTAAATTGTAATAATATTTCATAATATTACTGTTTTTTTTTTTGTTGTTTTTTGTTTTTTAACTGCAGGCTTGATGAGCATAAGAGACTTCTTTCAAAAACATTAAAAATAGTAATGTTTCCAAACTTTTGACTGGTACTGTATATATATATATATATATATATATATATATATATATATATATATATATAATTTGTGTATTTTTTCTTTAGTTTTTAGTAAATTGTTAAAAGAAACCATTAAGGAACCAGAATCATCACAAGGATTTGCAATTAGAACCAAAATTAATTAGTTTTTGTTTATTTACTTTTAGTTATTTTAGTACTTCAAGTTAAACTAAGCAAAATTAAGAAATGTTAAACTACCTGAAATAAAATAATGTGTTTTATATATTTTTATAATAACCCTGTTCTGGATATGAATTTGACTTTGGATTTGCATCTCATAATGTTTGGAAAACAGAATCTGCATTGCCGCCTCTTATCCTTGGTAAAGGTCAGGGTTTTAACATGCAGACTTCCACTCTCCATAACTGTAAACATCTGAACTTCCAGATGAGCTCTCCAAACATGCAATACCAGCATATGACTTATCGGCCGCTGTAAATATTCATTGAAAACATGGAGAAATGCGATTATGCTGCAGCAAGGCTCTCAGCCTTTTGGTGGATTAACAGCTGCAGTGCTTTGTGTGTGTGTGTGTGTGTGCGCGAGCTCAGAGATCATGCAGAAATGACAAGCTTCTACAGAGTCCAGATGCTCAATTATGAGACATGTCCATAATGCACTCTCACCCATTTCAGCAAACGGCCCACAGGGTCAGCAAGTGTGCTCAATATCCAGCTGTCATTTTAATGAGGCAGGCCACATCTGCTCGCCCGTCACACACACACACACACACACACGCTCCCTCTTCCTGCAGACACACGTGTGCATGTATGCAATGGGCTATTGTGTTAAATTAAAGACCTTTGCCCAGCCTACTCTGTTTTAATATGACTTATAATATTTCTTTAACCTTGTGTTCAGTTCTCATCCCGCCCGCATCATTTCCTTCCTAATAGACTCTCTAAACGTTTGCAGGATGATTGGAGTTAAAGTGTAACTTCGCCGATGTTCAACCCGCTGTGTATTGTGACGCTGTCAGTAGTATATGTAATTGAACAATGTTTGCACTTTGTTAACTGGACTGAGAAATTCCCATTGATTTGTCAGCAAAATTTGATTTGACAGCTCTTTTTGCATTTTTGTATCCCTGCCCACGGACAGTCGGATCGACGGAGGGTTATTAACAACAGTTATTGATAGAGTAGGTTTATTGCTGAAAATTGTATCGTACTTTGTCTACAGCTTTCTTACAACGTACATGTGACAACATGGGTGTTGGACAGGGTGACAGAACGGCAGTTTTTTTTCCCCTTTCGTTTCCATCCAATTTATAATGTTGACTACAAACAGGATTTTTTGCCGCCTTTAGTCACTGCCTACACCACACTGGATCCTTCACTGGAAACTGAAAATAACTCGCTCCCGGTAAACCGTTCTCTCTTTGATTTTTGCATTTGAGAACAATACAAGTTGACACCATTGTTACTAAAAGAAGTATTTCCTACTCAAGCAAGGCAGTATTTGACTCTGCTCAAGCCTGTCCAATAGGACTGGGAGTGGCCTTGGACGGCAACATGTGCTTAATGGGTGATACTTTCTTATATCTGATATTTTTCCCATCGGCCCTGTTATCTAGCAACCCATATATTATGAAAACATGCATTTTAAAAGCAGTAGTTTAAAGCAGCAGTTTACTAATCCTTTCCAGATGATAGTATGTCTACAGTGGATAAGATTACTTTAGTCAAACAATATCAAACATGTTACACTTCGAAAATTGTCAGTGTGGCCAGTGTTGGATTGAATTTGAGTCTCTAGACTTCTCCGGCTTTCTCCATCTTTCTCTTTCCTTCATGCCATACCACTTTCTTTTTGAACCCGGCAGAGATTCATAATTAAGCTGGCAGCGAGTCTCGTCAGATGTTTCGCAGTCATTTGTGAAGTCACAGAGCAAATGAGTGAAGCTTGTGAGAGCGCACGGCCCCCGAGGGACTAAGCGCTGGCCTGTCTTCTCCTGCCACGGCCCCGCTCCAGTGCAGGGTCCCTCGGCCCCTCAGAGCCCCGGCTGGATAAATATTTCAGCCGCGCTATCGCTTGGTTAGAGCCATTATCAGTTACGCGCCGCACTTCAAAGATTTGACTGCTCCTCGCTGGTCATTCTTTCATCTGCGTAAGGGGTGGATCACTCTCTTGCTCCGCTTCCGGAGAGATCGTTCTACTCTTTTCCTTTCTCACTAGCTTTATACCAGCATATTTGGACTGACTCCCACATGACGGGCGAGTTTGAGCCCTGCTGTGTTTAATGACTCTCTCTCTCTTACAATATCTGTCTCTGTCTGTCAAATGAATCTGCCTGGTTGAGAACGGGCGGCTCTAATTGCAGTGTGTAACGGTTTTAGATATGATCAACTCTCTGACAGCTGGGATTTGAAAGGTCAGGCGCTCCAAATCTAATGACGGCGCAAGCAAGAGCGAGCTGTCGCCTGGAAACAATAGAACTCTGGCGGTTGTGCCCAGGTTGCCGTGGCAAAGTCACGCGTTCCGTTTCAAACACTCAAACCGGATTCTGTTTGTTCTGAATGATTCTCACAGCTGGTTGGGGTGTTTTGTGGTGATGCTGTGGCACAAGAGGCTCTTTATATCTGTTTATATATGCTTGACTGAAGCATTTTAATAAGGCAAATGATTCCCATTGGAGGATGTTTTAGTCAACAGCAGTTCCGCAGAAACTTCCCCAATACGTATATCGCTTTTCCCCAAAATTGTCCAGGAGTTGTTAGTGTTTGGAAGCAAACTATAAAACATTTTTCAAATGCATACAATTTATGAAAGCTTACTTGTACGTTTATGTAAACAGAGACAGAATAGGTTGCTTGTTTAGTCCCAGGCGAGTGTCTAAGTTGAATGCTGATCCATATGCCTTTAAGCTGGAAACCGTGTAAACATCAAATAGAACTGGAAAATGAATTTACACTGGACCTAATTTACAAAAAAACAAACCCTGCTTCTTCATTTCAGACGTCCACCGCACGCCACACAAGTTCCACAGAAACTTTTCCACTACATCTCACTGTTTTTTTCTAAATGTCCAGGAGTTATTACTGTAGTAATCGTTTGCAAGCAATGTAAAAAATAGTTGAACATTGCATACAATTGATGAACATTTGATTGTACATTAAACGGATAGTTCACCCAAAAATGAAAATTTCATTTCATTTACTCACCCTCAAGTTGTCCCAAACCTGTATGAGTTTCTTTCTTCTGTTGAACACAAAAGAAGATATTGTGAAGAATATGGGTAACCAAACAGTTGATGGACCCCACTGACTTCCATAGTATTATTTATTTTCCTACTATGGAAGTCAGTGGCGAGATTACCAACTATTAACTGTCTGGTTACCAACATTCTTCAAAATATCTTCTTTTGTGTTCAGCAGAAGAAAGAAACTCATACAGGTTTGGGACAACTTGAGGGTGAGTAAATTCATTTTTGGGTGAACTATCCCTTTAATATAAACAGAGAAAAAATATTGTAGGTTGCCTGTTTAGTCTAGTGTATAAGTTAAAAGCTGATCCATAAGCCTTTAGCCTAAACACCACGTAAACATCAAATAAAACAGGAAAATGAATTGACATTGAACTTGCCAAAACTGCCTCCTCAGTCTAGAGAGAGCGTGTTTACTCAAATGGCCCTTTATTTTTATTTTGGCTGTGACCATGTTTGAGGTCTGTCCGTCAGCGAGGAGACGGTGTGTGAGAGTGACGCAAGAGTCCAAACACAGCCTGTAATGACAGACACCAGAAAGAGAAGGAGGGAGAGAGGAGCTCTTTGAAAACCTGGAGAGCTGCCATTTCTGTCCACGGCATACTACTACTCTGCCTTTGTGTGCTATATTGGATTTAGTTTTCCCACTGAGCATGTCGCAAACTCACTGTGCATCATGGGATTGCCTCACGGTTGATTTGTTTGGCTAAGCTAATAAGACAATACACTAATAAAGATAAATAGTATACAAGTATTTAGAAAAGTACATACACTACTGGTAGGGGGGGTGAATACTTTTATTCAGCAAGAATGCATTAAATTGACTGAAAGTGACAGAAAAGAAATGTATATTGTTACAAAATATTTCTATTTTAGAGATACTTTTTGATATCTAATGAAATTATTAATGAATATTTCACATTATCTACCATCTGGATTATTTCAGTTAGAATGTTGCAGTGCACAATGGGATTTCCTCATCGTTTGATGTTAGCATGTTGCAAACAATGTGATATTCTATAAAGCATAGCACACAAATGCTGGCCTTAATTTATTTTTTCATTTAACTATATTTCATTGATGTTTTTGATTATAATTATAATGAACATTTCTCTCACTTCACATGCTAACTTGGGTTGATTTTGTTCACTGAGCTTATTACAATGCATGTGCTATGCAATTGATTTCAAAATCAAGAGTTGTCAAAACTTTAACATTTGACATTGACATTTTGTTAAGCTAATGATGCAATATCATCATAAAAAAAAAAAAAACACACACTTGAATATTGGGTGAAAATCCATTTTGGGTATCTAATTAATCATAAGTAATCCACCAACAACACTTTATGGTACTGTCCATATCTGCAAGCGATGCATGCAATACCTGAATTGTGCAAAATGAAAGTGTCCTCATTTTTCATAGAGGACTTATAATGTCTAGGCAGCTCACTATAGGATTTGGAGCATTTTGAAATGAGTGTGAGAAAGAGAGAGAGAATAAAGGAGAGGCTCACTGAGTTAGTAAGAAAAGGTGAGCATATCGAGTTACGGTGGACTGATTAAAAAAAAAAAAAGAATGGAAAAAGAGGTGAGAATGAGAATAAAAAGGAGGGAGAGAGAGTATTTGATGTGAGGCGGGCAGTCTCCCTGCAGTCTCATCTCATCAGTCCGGTGAAAGAGAAAGGGAGGATCAAAGCTCCGGTTCTTGCCTCGGAGGCACCCGGAGAACTATCCCCAAACACATCCTACCTCACACACCTTCTCCCGCTTCACGCAACCACACACACATACAACACATCTGTCATCTGCTCCGGAACACACGCAGGAAGGAAGAGTTCTCCCGAAAATAAAAACCTTCTCATCATTTACCCATCCTCAGTGTCGTTCCAGCCCTGTGTTATGTTCTTTCTTCTATGGAACACAAAAGGCGACAGGAATATCTGAGCTGATCTTTTCCGTGCAACAGAAGTGGATGGTGATGTATACCGCCAAACCGCAAAAAGGACCATAAAAATAGTCCATGCGACAATATATTCCAAGTCTTGCACAACATTTCCTCATTCAAAGCTGTTGAATTGCTTCAGAATATGTTGCGCAGAATTCCTTTTGTCCATTTTAGTTGTATGGAAACAAGGAGTATGAACAACATGAGGTTGAGTAAATGACAATTTAATGGCGAACTGTTCCTTTAAGGAGATGAAAGATTAATCCGCATTATCTTTGAAATCCTCTTTCTCAAAACTCCCATTAGAAATCCTTGACTGACCCAGAGTCTGATTTAGCAGAAGGCAACATCAGGCCGTATGCTGGCAGACGATCATCATTGATCATTTAATGTTGTCTTTAGGAGGCATTTGGTGTGAATATTACAGTCTGTTCGAGGTTTTTCTGGCAGCAAGACTTACATTTCAACAAATCTGATGTGGCAGCTATCGGTTTCATTCTGATAGTTTGTGAAATTGCAGAGGCTGTGTAGAAAAAGCTTGATATGTGTTACAAAACCAGCTGAACTTCAAGCATTCAACTCCTAAAATTGTTTTTGATAGAATCAGACTATATTCAGCAAGAGATAATGTTGAGCGGGACTTAATTTTTATTTGTAAGGATTTGATCGGAATTGAAAAATGGGTCAGTGGATATTCATGCGAATTGAAGTAGAATTTTAAATTGGTGTGACATCAAGAGGAATTTGCAATTCAAAGACAGTCACACAACAGTGGAATTTCACTAATCCAGTTTTGTGATGAAATAAAATAGAATTTATCAATATATATAAAACAGAATAAACTGCTGTTCAAAAATTTGGGGTCGGTATGACTTTTTAATGTTTTTGATAGAAGTCTCTTCTGCTCATCAAGGCCGCATTTACTTGAATGCATTAAAACCTTTAATTAAAAAATTATTACAATTCAAAAGAACTGTTTTCTATGGGAATAGTTCAAATGTAATTTATTCCTGTGATCAAAGCTGCATTTTCAGCATCATTACTCCAGTCTTCAGTGTCACATGATCCTTCAGAAATCATTCTAATATGCTGATTTGCTGCTCCAGAAACATTTGGTCACTATAAAAGCATTTATTAAATAAGTACAAACGACACAACATAGGGCCTGGTTCATAAAACACAAACAGAAGGAAGTTTTCCTTAATTTGTTTGTAAAACCATTCTTGCATGAATGTCACATTGAATTATGATTGTACAAGTGATTTCGTTCTGTTTGTGTGTCATGAACGAGGCCCATCACCTGAAAGCCGTGTTCGGTGTTGTGAGTGGCTTATTTGGATTGTAAACCTTTTTAACTCTTTCAATGAGATCAAGCTGTTTCCGATTGCTATCGGTAGATTTAATTCCCAGACCTCATCCAGCTCCATCAGATAATCAGATAAGAGTGATGCCTGTGTGTAAACCCGGCCCGTGGCTTCACCCCCCGCGGTCAGATCTCAGGCCCGGAGCGCTGTAATTGATATTCCGGCTGCTGTTTGGTAGCGCTGGGCCGACTGGACAGAAAATCTTCTTGGCATGGCTCACGGGGATGAGGAGGACTTGGCGTCAGTGACAGACGGTGCGCTGTAAGCCTCCATCATCCGCTCGGCGCGCCGGTCAAGCGCTCGCTGGATGAGGTTCTCTCTCTTTGAAATGGAGCTTGTTATCTTCGGCCTGTGATGGTACCGTTCGCATTTGCACCCTGAGGCCTGACTCTGCTCTCTTGCGTCGCAGGTTTATCAGTCAGATATGTTGTAGATAACCCTCAACAGCCTGCTGATTTGATTCTGCTGTAACAGTTTGCTTTCATTGGGTCGGTTATTTCCTGTGAATTATCTTTTCAATTGATGGTTGCATTATCTCAGCATAAACTAACCAGTATCTGTGGCTAGTGGTAATGTCACTGTGCAATTTTCAGTGAAATGGCATATGAGCAATTCAGTTTAGAGGTAAACGGGAGTGATGCTGTCTGTATTAGCCAGGGGGTCTCGTTTAACTGGTTAGCATGGGCATTACGACTTTTTTGTTATTGACAGCCATTCAAAAGTCATGCTATATTTTATTTTGAATATCTACATACTGAATACATAATAATCTGAATATACTAATACATACACACACACACAAACACACACACACACAAACACACACACACATATATATATATATATATATATATATATATATATATATAATTCATGTACATTTTTATTTATTTTTTGTAGAATATTTCATAAAATTAATCTCTACAAAAATGTGTCTCTGTATATATATAGTATATATAATGAATTATATTATTATATAATTCATTCATTGACGTGACAATTTTTTTCTTTTGTAGAATATTTCATGATATTAATCTCTATATAAATATGTGTGTCTATCTATATATAATTCATTATCTAATTCATTAATTCATTATCTATATAGTATTTAAATTAAATGTATTTCAGATAAATAATATATATATATTAATAATCTATATTATATAATATATATTAAATTAATTAATAAAATAAATAAAATGTTATGATGATAAAATACATATTATATATAAAAAATTAATTACATCTAATTACATCTTAGATAACATCTACATTTTTCAATTGGCCCAAGTGAAAATCTGTACATTTAATTTTAGAATTTACAGAATTTCACTTGGGCCAATTGAAAAATTTAGATGTTATCGGTCAATTGAAATTTTTGATTTGGGAGTGTTACAAATTTTTTACAGTGTATATATACACTCACCTAAAGGATTATTAGGAAGGAACACCATACTAATACTGTGTTTGACCCCCAATTTTGGTGAGCTCGTGCAAATTGTAGCCTCTTTTTCCTATTTGTAGTGGAGATGAGTGGTACCCGGTGGGGTCTTCTGCTGTTATAGCCCATCCGCCTCAAGGTTGTGCGTGTTGTGGCTTCACAAATGCTTTGCTGCATACCTCGGTTGTAACGAGTGGTTATTTCAGTCAAAGTTGCTCTTCTATCAGCTTGAATCAGTCGGCCCATTCTCCTCTGATCTCTAGCATCAACAAGGCATTTTCGCCCACAGGACTGCCGCATACTGGATGTTTTTCCCTTTTCACACCATTCTTTGTAAACCCTAGAAATGGTTGTGCGTGAAAATCCCAGTAACTGAGCAGATTGTGAAATACTCAGACCGGCCCGTCTGGCACCAACAACCATGCCACGCTCAAAATTGCTTAAATCACCTTTCTTTCCCATTCTGACATTCAGTTTGGAGTTCAGGAGATTGTCTTGACCAGGACCACACCCCTAAATGCATTGAAGCAACTGCCATGTGATTGGTTGATTAGATAATTGCATTAATGAGAAATTGAACAGGTGTTCCTAATAATCCTTTAGGTGAGTGTACATACACACACACACACACATATATATATATATATCTATATCTATATCTATATATATATATATAATTCATGTACAAAAAATGTTTTTATTTTGTAGAATATTTCATAAAATTAATCTCTACAAAAATGTGTCTCTCTGTATATATATAGTATATATACATATATATATCAATGTTTTTTTGTTTTTGTTTTGCTTTTTTCACATAAAACAATGATTTAATCTCAAGTATATATTTTTATGTTCATGTATTTATTTAATAAATAGCCATATAATGAGCAGGATAATGTGCAGTCAGATGGTCATTATCATAAAAATAAACTCCTTCGGGATAATGCATATCAGATCTCCCTTTTATTTAGCTTTATTTGGCAATAATGATCGGCTGAATGTACCCTATCGTTTACTAACTGTGCATTTCGCCTCAGTCCATAATCCATTGTTCTCATTATTCTTCATTTAACAGACACATTATGTAAAGCAACATACAGAATGCCTTGATTCCCCAGAAGCAATGTGCATTTAAGTATAGCTTATGAATTGCTCTTACTATAGTTTGAAACTGCAAACTTCAGCATACCAGCCCAGATGTTTAACCCAGATGTTAAGATGTAGTGCATCAAAGGAGAATCGTGTATTAACAAGGCGCTGTAAACAGGCTCCGTTGTGATTTCATGTTGATTTTAAAGGGACAGTCTGTAATAATGATGAGTAACTGGGGAAAATCTGTGTTAAAGACTTCTGTCAGCCACAGACAACCCTAAAAGTAAATGCTGCTGTGTTTAGGCTAGTTTAAACAGCGGTCTTTGATTGAAATTACCTGGTGGCCTGGAATTGCTATTGATTTATTAAGAGATACTGTTAAAGGAATAGCGCTTAATGGAATTGAATTCAAGAGAGGAGTGCATCGCTGCTTATCTTCAAAGCCTCAGCAACCCTGTTTGGTCCCTGAGCGAAAGTAACCTTCGAGATCTTTCAAAGCAGTGAATAAAGTGCAATTACCTGCCATGTGAGCCCTGCGTGTTGTGCTAACTGTAGCTCAACATAATGTAAACGCTAACCAGAATGTAGTTATCACTAAACTGCAAGTTATCAGCAAAAATGTGCTAATTATATTGCAGATATTTATTATTTGAATGTCTTTTAAACACATATACCTGTTTTGATGATATCATTTATAGCAATCAGAGCAGTGTTTATGCAACACTGAAACAATAAGGATGTAATATATATATATAAATTAGGGCTGCATGATATTGAAGACAATTGCGATATGCGATATGCGATACGATAATGCTAAAATAAACTTAAATTATCTTTAAAATATATTTAAAATTATATAACCTACATACGTGTTTCACATTCTTTTTGTGACAAGAAAACATCCCTACAGCTTCTGAAAGTGAACAGCAGTGTTTTACTGTAGCATAAGAAGTGTTAATTTAACACCAGTGTAAAGGTTTAGGGTTTCAGGTCATCCTACTTTAGGATTATTAAACAACAGAAACTGAATAATCAAATGTAAAAATAAAACACTTAGTTTTCACTGTATGAATTAAATATATACTGATTCCTATTAAAGCTACAAAAAGTTATTCAGCCGAGAGCAGTGAGTGATTTTCTCTTTGTCTTTTGTTCATGACCCCAGTTATTGCAAGCCGTTGCGATATGCATATCGCGATATATACATTTGCGATATTTCGATAATTTCTATATATTGTGCAGCCCTAATATAAATGTATATATTCCTCATATTTTGATTGTTTAATCAAACTTGTAGGGTCGTGAAAACAAATGTACCCTTCTGGCATCACTACTATATCCTGAAATATGTAGCACAATTCATAAGGATTACTTTTAAGGTGTTTTTAAAATCCTAAATCTTGTCTCTGTATGGGGGAAAAGCAGCATTATGATTCCTTAAAATCTTCCTGTGGCGCTCCACTGCAAAAAAACAAAAAAACATCATGTTTTCGGTGCACTATTTCTATAATTTCGGAACAGTACGTCAAACCGTTCCCGTTCCTCCTCCGTCCTGCACACCTGCTTTTATCTCCCCACCGAACAGACGCTTCTGCTTTCCCCCACACTGTTGCTAATTGATGCAATTATTGCTCTATTTTTGTGACGGTCTGCTAAAAGCAGGCACATTTTGACGGATGAGCGGTTGATGAGGAGCAGGGCTTCACTGACTATCTTTGTCCCTAATGAGAACAACACTTTATGATCTCTGGGTAAACTGCTTTATGTCTTATGTGGTTTGAGAGAGGAGAAACAAACTAAAGTTAGCGCCGCCACTGACTTAATAACATATTTCAGTAGCGTGACAGTGCCTTCGCAGTTTTTATAACAGTGTACCTTTTACAGAAACAAGCTAAACAAGCAATAGCATAGAGTGTTAAAATGTCACGTTGCTGTTTTCTGTCACAGTGCCGCTTTACAGCCGAGCTGATGCAATAATCAAAGATGTTCTCCAGAAATGTCTTTTCTCTCTTTCATTTTAGTGAATAAGTTCATTTGAAACAGTTACTATAAATAAACTGGTTAAAAAGGGTTCACAGTCAGCAAATTAACAATCAATAACAAACTATTTAACTACTATATCCAACCTTATATATGGTACACTCGTGTTAAGTGTTATATACTATGGGCCCTATCTTGCACCCACCGCAATTGACTTTGTACACCGACGCATGTATCATTCCTATTTTGCACCCGCGCACAGCGGACTTTTCCCTCCACAGACGCACGCCGGTAAATTAGGGAATGAACTTGCGCTCCCGGGGGCGGTTCAGCGAAAAGAGGAGGCGTGTTCCAGCGCAAACGTTCCGTGGTGCTATTTTGCAGTTTCAGAAAACAATTCCGTCACTGACCAGGAAAAACCTAGTCTAAAGTCAGTGGCGCGTAGCGCATGTTATTCATATGCTATTGCATGCATATGCGCATGCTTGGCCATAATGTAGCGTGTGCACAACGCGCATGCACTTTGCTTCTCTCATCGCAAATCATAGGCTACATTATTACAAGGAAAAATATTAACACACAAAGGAAATCATTGTGGTGTCCATGAAGATGTGAAAAAATAGGCATAAATCTAGCTTACACATTTACCAAAATTATCATATGCCTGTTTAACCGAAGCTAATTTGGGTGGGTTTCTCCCATCCCCACACAATGTCACTTCTGTGTGTTTTACGGCCCTGACGAGAACGTCGGTCTCCTCGGCTGTGAACCGCTCCTGGCGTGTGCCTGGCAAACCCGCCGTTATAATAGCAATCAGCCATGGAACAAGCGTGTCTGCTTTTAAAGGGAATGTGAGATCTCGCTCTGATTGGTTTATTTCACGTTACGCCCAAACCACACCTATGAATAATGAAGCTACTTCAGACCAACCCATTCTAGATTTGCGCCATCCGCCCACAAAGTTCTATCTATCTATCTATCTATCTATCTATCTATCTATCTATCTATCTATCTATCTATCTATCTATCTATCTATCTATCTATCTATCTATCTATCTATCTATCTATCTATCTATCTATCTATCTATCTATCAATAGGCACTATGTTTTTCCATTGAGCCTGGGTTGTTAAATTCTCTTCATGCTGTTCACAAACCTGTATGACTTTTTCCCTTCTGCTGAACACAAAAAGAGATATTTTGAAGAAAGTTGAGGTCCAAAACAACATTTGACCCCTTTGACTTTCCTTGTATTGTGTTCCACAGAAGTCAGGCTTGGGAACGACAGTAAACGATGACAATCATTTTTGGGTGAACTATCCTTTTGTCAATGACAAATTTATTTTCCAATAACAATTCACATGAAATGTATCAATAGCAATGAAAAATTTCATGTGAATTGTTATTGGAAAATAGGGGATTCATTCTTTAAAATTACTCCTTTTATGTTCCACAGACAAAAATGACTGGGTTTGTAACACCAACGGGGTGAGTAAATACAGGCAGAATCTTCATAACTGAGGGAACTATTTTTTTGAAAAGGCTCTTTCACAAGTGCGCTGTGGTGGTCATGGATTGTCAGGGTTGGATGAAAGCATCCCGTTGCGGACTTAAGGGACCGGAGACAGAGAGATGGAAAACAAAAAGAAGCAGAATGGGTCTGATCGGACCCTGCAGCAGAAGGCCAAGAGGCCAGGCTGTCTGAAAGCCAAATTGGCAGCAGAAGAAAGAAGCCATTTGGGACTTCAAAGGAAAGAAGCGAGCGATCCGTCCATCCTGAGAGAAAGCGTGTCTGGTTCCTAGAGGCATGATGAGGTGTAGGTTTAATGACGGAAGAAGGTTGCCTTTGTACAGCTAGCGAGCTGGAGGGAATCCAGCAGAAATTGGATCTATCAGTGGCGTGTGAATGTATGCATGGGCTCCACGCGGGACGTCGTCACTTGTTAAAGGCTCACTGCCGTCGGAATGGGCTTTTATCTGAAAAATAAAATGAGGAGCTAAAGAGAAAGTGAGAAATGGCTTGCTGCACTTGTCCTTTCATTGAAAAGACGTGCCTTGCCAATAGGCTCCATTTAGCAGAAATGACTGCAAACTGAATGTTCCTCTATCAAGTAAAGCATCAGCGCGCCATCCTGTCGGAAGTGTTATTATTTGAGCCGCTGGAGAATAACGCTGCATTTTTAATAAGTCTGAATTAGGACTGAATTTCTGCTGTGATGAGATGAAAATTAGCTTTACCAGTAATGCTCAATTCAAGGCCTGCTTTTTTCTGTTTCATCTTTTGGGCTAAAACACAAAATATTTTTCATAGTAGAGATAGCTTTTAGCCACACCTGCCTGTAGAGAAAATATCTGGGTCATAAATAAATAATTAAATAAATAGATAGATTATAGGCTATATGTATACATATTTCCAAAAATGATGGAGTGTAATCTTGGTAAATATGTTCAGCTATTTTCATCAATTCAAGGCCTGCTTTTTTCTGTTTCATCTTTTGGGCTAAAACACTAAATATTTTTCATAGTAGCGATAGCTTTTAGCCACACCTGCCTGTAGAGAAAATATCTGGGTCATAAATAATTAAATAAATAGATAGATTATAGGTTATATGTATACATATTTCCAAAAATGATGGAGTGTAATCTTGGTAAATATGTTCAGCTATTTTCAGTCAGGCAAGAACAGTTACTGTCTGCTTGGATGAGGAAATACTATAATCTCTGAAACCATTTGTGAATAAATAATAATATATTTTTAAATAATATTTTAGGAGAAATAAATTATAGCAGTTGCATTATATATTTGTCCTCAAATTATTCAAAAAGAGATTATATTATATTATATTACTGTATATTATATTATATTATACTATTAAAACATTAAATACATTTTCATTCAATGCTTCTATTGTTATTTTATGATTATTTTAATTCCTTCTCTATGTAAAGCACATTGAATAACCATTGTGTATGAAATGTGCTATATAAATAAACTTGCCTTTTATTATATTATATTATATTATATTATATTATATTATATTATATTATATTATATTATATTATATTATATTATATTATATATATATATATATATATTTTTTGAGATATACAAAAAATGGCCCAAAATATATTGCTAATATAGATGTTAAAAATATGTTTCCCCATATTTTTAGACATTTGACAAATATTTTCAATCTAAATATATTTATATTATGCTAAATTTGTAAAAAATAAAAATAAAAATTTACCAAAAATCTTTTTTTCACAATTGGAAATATAATTTATTTTCACTAAAAGTACATTTTGTAATATATTTTGGCATTCGAAGGTTTGAAAATTATATTTCCTTTCCTAGCTCCGTTCACAACATATTTCTAGGATATATTTCAAATATATTTTGGCCGGAATTATTTATTTATTTTCTGAATGCGGAAGACTCCAGCGTTACATGTGTGACCTGGACAGTAGATGGATTTATTTGAATCCTGCAGTTTGACTTAAACCATGTAATGTAGCGGTTCCTAATAAAGTTAGCGGCCAACTGGCGAGTAACTCAGTTTTTTCCGCCCGCTAAAGCCAATTTTAACTCACATTTGCTGGCGTCTGCGGCTCTCAGATAGTTCCCCTCAGACTGCAGGTTTCTTCCTCAGAGAGAGGTTATCCGTCTACCACAGCCACTGTAAACAACACTGACAGAGCTTCATTCAGAGATAAAGCCTATATGAAACGCTGAATCAGAGCTTACGGATAGCCGAGGAGGGTGGCCGTTTTCATCACACACCTCGTGTGCAGGAGTAGAACGGTCATAACACGCACCACTGCGCTCGAGAGAGAGAGAGATAGAGAGAGAGATAGCTCACTGTAATAATAATGCTATTTTCTGAGCTTCTGAAGCAATACCCATCTCAGCTCAATCACAGTTTTCAGTGATGGACTTTCACACACTTTACACAGTAAAAAGTTCACTCTTGGTTGTATGTGCGTGTGTGTGTTGCCGTGTTCACTAGCATTTGGGTGAGTTTGAGCTTGCATGGTCTTGCATGCCAGACGCATAGGGTGATGCAGTCAATTTTTCTTTCATATTCCTCCCTGAAATTGTCTGCCTTCGAACCCCTGACAAGATAGATGTGAATTATAATTTTTTTTACTTTGTGATGTTAGGCAGAATGTCCTAGCTGCTTTTTCTGTCAAATGAAAGCAGACTATGACTAAAAACACCATATTAGTGCATGTGCAAGTCTTCTGAAGTGACTTAAATTTCAGTCTGTTCCCCGATCAAATCTATCAAATGACCAAATCATATGGAAAATAGTACAATATATTGGTATGGATTTTATGGTGGCTTAACAGCCACTGGTCACTCGCTATGTTTTCATCCAAGTTGTAGAGAATTTTGATTTTGATTTTGATCATCGACTTTAGACATTCTATTAACCATTGGTAACTTTGTAACTACATGTCAACTAACTTTCATTAGAGTATTAGTAGAGTGTCTGCTTAATATCTGCTAACACTTTATTCTGGTGCTCCCCAACAGACATTATAATGACTAGAACATGTCAACTTATTCTACCAACCCACAACATATTTTGGAATAACATGGGTGGGACCTAATGAGCTGCCTTGCTGTCTACATAGTCAGCTACCTTCTAAGGTAGCATCCTAATCATTACTGAACATCATAAGTGAAAAATCTGGAATTTACAAGGGCAGAAGCTTACAAATCCAATGCAAATATATGTGCCATACAAAAAGTGCACAGGAGATTCAACTCTATTGATTACTGTCAGACAGGTAAAGGAGAAGGCTGGGAAGCGGATCATTAAAATAATGCACAATGTCATAGGACACAAGGTAACTGGCATAAACAAATTAAAACATGGATAAACCAGAGAATGTGCATTCAACGACTGACAGAGAACAAGTGAAACGCAAGGGCTAAACTGTATATACACAGGCAGATGAGATAAGAAGGGGGCGTGGATAATAAGAAACACCTGGGGAGACTAATCAACATGAAAAACTACAAAACATGGTGCACAGGAACACAGGCTGGGATCATAACAATTACAGTAGAGTTTTGCATTAGCATCTGGATGTGATTAAGAAGCAAAAAAGCAAGTTATTATTAACTTAAAACTACTTTACAGTAATGTTCAAAAGTTTGGGGGTAGTTTTGTTTAGCAATGATGCGTTACAGGAATAAATTACACTTATATTCAAATAGAAATTTTATTTCACAATATATCTGCTTTTACTGTATTTTTATAAATGCTGCTTTGGTGAGCATAAGAGACTTAACATTCACCAACCTCTAACCTTGGAAGTCTGAAGTGCACAGTATTTTTCAGTATTTATAAAAGACGCTCCTTGTCTGCCCAATTTTCAAGTGATCTTGTCTCAGTGCAATATAACCTGCGATGCAATCGTAATTGCCTTAAAATGCTTCCTATGTATAGCGTAAAAGGTTTTGGATTAGAATCAAAGTGTGTGTACAGTAGAGTATGTGTGTTTCCTGCTATACTTTTCTCAGCTCACTTATTAGCAGTTGACATCTCCCTCTTTAATAACCCTAAGGCCGCTCAAGGTCACTAAGGGTCATTGTGATTCACAGTGAGAAGGGCCAACGGGGGCACAGCATGCCTTCTGATTAGACAAATGTTTCCCCTTCAGCAAGGTGACCGGCTACGCCTGCACAGCCCAAGTGAGCAATTAGGAGACCTATGATTTATTGCCTTTACTGACGTCCTTTCAATCCAGCACATATATCACTAAACCATGAGTGATTCACCTTTTACTGATTGATTGTTCCTCTATATATGAAATAAGCTCATTAGAGCAAATGGGAAAATGAAATGCAGTTTAGAGCCTTCAAATAAAGCAGCATAGCAGCCGTGCCAACGGGGATTTGAAGACTGAATTTTCCTCAGTAATTGTCTTTCTCTATAAATGCTTTTCACCACGGAAAAGCCTCAGACTGCTGCTGAACCACAGAGTGTTTATGCTTTGTTTAGTTTTTTCTTAGTCCTGTATTGTGGTACTTAGAGTATCATAAAAATGTTCCTGACTTTCAAAAGTCCAACCCCATAGGAAAGCAAAATTCATAGATGAGATCTGTTTAAAGTGCCTTAACAATTATTATGCTTTTTCAAATATTCCCTTTCATGTAGTGTTAAATAGCTGTTTGTGAATGAAGATAAAATTGCACGACAAATGCATGTATTGCCTCCTAAAAGAAAGAATCGATTCTGAATAGGTTCTGAAACCTATTACATTCCTTCTTAGGTTTGTAACAAATTTGCATAATGCCAGCCTATGGTCTTCATTGGCTGCTTGCGAACAACGTCTGCTTTGCCCCGCCCTCAAACACTGGAGCTGTATCTGAGACTGGAAGAGTTTGGTTCGTGCTGACGAAGTGTTGAGAAGACGTTATTTTCAGCGCTGCAAATCCACTTTGACGCATTTCAAAAGGGTGAGGACTCAGACTGGAATTGATATGGAAATACAGACGCCATTGTTACTGGTTTTATCACTGTGTATCAAGCTCTGAGGAAGATCTGGAGCTGAAATTACGTGGTAACCGGTAGACCAATCACAACATACTGAGCTGTATGACCAATCAGAGTAGAGTAGATCGTGGAAAAGAGGGGTTTTAGAGAGACTGAATCTTCGAACGAACCGTTTTCAGACTCTTTGAGAAATGAGGTGATGTGCAATGTATATTATGAGAAAATTAAAGTGTTTTTTTGAGCTTGGATTCATGTAAACCTATTGTAGGAGATCTCCAAAATAACATTAGGAACATTTAAAATAGCATGACTTTAATATCTCGAGAGTAAATAAGTGCTTTTCTCCTGTTTCACAGGTGTTTCTTCTGAGGAAAGACATTGATCTCAAATTTGTCTTCTCTAGAGTTTCAAAACAGATCTCATTTCAGATTTTTCAGGATACTGAAGTCTGGATTTAAAGTCAGAAATCTCAGTATGAGCTCAAAAGGTCTCATCAGATTCTCCTGAGACTAAATTAACTCGAGTCATGCTGTTCACATTCATTTTTATAACTCTATACTTTTGCTGCATTCATTGTTATTGACTATTTTTATTTCTCCAAAGGAATTTTAGGAGTAACGTTCAAGGCAAAGCTAATGAAACATAACTGAAAGACCCCAGTGATCAGAAATCGGTTTTCGGTGATCAGAATAATCGACATGAACTATTGCTCTTTGCTTTTGTTATGTCAGCTATTTGTGTATTTTTCTACTCATTTGTGTATGGTTGTATTTCTCCAAAAGAAGTTTAGGAGAAACATCTGAGACAATGCTAATGAAACATAACTGAAAGACTTGATCTCAGACTTTTCAAGATACCAACGTATGCAATCCAAAATAAGAAACTGAGATATGAATGTCAGCTATTGATGGAACGGTCTGGAACGGTCGAATATAGGAATATATTCAAAATTGACTTTAATCATGAATGCAGGAGAAACACACTTTACAAAAGAAAAAACAACAACCAGGGACTGAACAAAACAGGGAGTTTAAATACAAGACGAACCAAATAACTGAAAGGTGATAATCATACTGTACATAATCACAAAAACAAATGAGGAAATAATCAGTAACCAAAACTGAATGGAGAAGAGAAACAGGAACTAAACAAAACACAACAGAGTATCAAAATAAGAGTCCAAGTCCGTGACAATTTGTGTCTATTTCTCCAAAGGATTTTTAAGAGAAACACCAGAGAAGTTAACAAAACAACTCAGAGCTCTTTATGTCTTACAAAGTGATTTCAAATGTGTCGTCTCTAGAGTTTTAAAATAGATCTCAATATCAAACATGCTCAGATTTGCAAAAGATTTCAGTACGAACAAAAAGATTTCAGTTTGTTCTCTCATCTAGTGTGCTATGCACATGACATGAACCCTATACTCTAACTGTACGTCAATAACTGACTCATTTGTCTCTATTTTCATGTCTCCTAAGGTATTTTAGCTGATTGATTCTTCAATGAAACATAACAGAGAGCTCCGTTAAATCCCATGAGCTACGAACGAGCTACCTCTGAGCAATAAAATTTGCCTCTGGTACAGTATTGATTTTGCCCCCACCAACACAGGACCAAGGTATCCATAAAAGATAATTAAGCAAACACCCAGATCTTTGAGGTCCACTGCAGGTTTCATAAAAGTTTAGTCGAACACTCATTTTTTTCTCATGGTTTACTAACTCCTTCTACACCATTTCGTATCCGCTATAACAGGTTTCATAGGTGCGATTACAATATGGAACGGTGACATGAGCAGTTGAATTTGCGAGAAGGTCTGAGCTGTTGAGTGTCATCCATCTTTGCTCCTGTCTGCGGCGTAATGATATCTGTCAGGCTGCAGCAGAGGAAGAGAACTGAAGGTTAATCTCTCCGTATCCCTTCGGTGTTCTGAATGCTTAAAGAGCCGTCGGGCCGAGCTGACCGCGCCGTGTTTACGGGTCCCTGTCTCCGCTCAGAGATCACAAAGACAGAGGTCTGACACCTCTGAGGCACTTTTAGAAAAGCAATGGAGAGAAAGTGCCAAAGAAAAGACTCTTTTTTATTAAGGTTTTATTAAGGTTTTTATTCTCTCAATTAGGTACGTTGCAACCCAGGCTCATTGGGAATACGTGCCTTTGGCGACAGTTCTGCAAAATGATATTGCGTTGCCTCTTGCGCATTTCACCACAATTTCAATAGTAAATGTCTGGTGAGTGGCGCTAAAAGCGTGTTCGATTTTATCCGAAAGGGATGAACGTGAATCTGCCAATGTTTTATTACATTGGTTGTTGTATGTATCATTGTATTTTGTAATGAAATATCAGGTGAATGGCGCCCTCAAACAATGTAGGCGTGGAAGAGTTTGGTTTGTGTTGTCAACATGTTGAGAAGATGATTATTTTCAGCACTGCAAATCCACTTTGCATGCATTTCCAAAGGATGAGGACTCTCGCTGTAATTGATATGGAAATGCTGTTACATATGGAAATGTACAGTTACTGTTCGTATCCCTGTGTATCAAGCGCCGAGGAAGATCTGAAGCTGATATTCAGATATAGTAACGGGTGTTTTGTTTCTGATTCGGTAAGCGGTAGACCAATCACAATAGACTGGGCTGTATGACCAATCAGAGTAGGCTCACGAAAAGAGGGGTTAAGAGAGACTGAATCTTCGAAAGAACCATTTTCAGAATCTTTGAGAAATGAGGTGCAATGTATATTATGAGAAAATTACATTGTTTGACCTTGGATGCATGTAAACCTATTGTAGGAGACCTCCAAAACAAAATTAGAAACCTTAAAAATAGCATGACTCTCGAGAATAAATGAGAGCTTTTCTCCTGCTTCCCAGATGTTTCTTACAATATGGAACTGATAGTGTTAACAAAAGCAAACGACGGCTTGTTTCTTAGTCTTTGAGCTCTTTTATTGTGACTCTTGTTTCACAGGACTCGTACCTGAGCAAGTGCAATACTGTACAGGGTGAGCTGCTGAGCCAGTCTGCTAGGGCATGAAAAGCCACACATATGGATATACAAATGTGATACAAATGTCAAAATATACTAATTTACAAATGATGTACTATGGTTTAAGTGTTTTGAGGTCATGACATAGCATTGTGCAAGAAACCATGTGAAAATAAGTATTTCTGCCCATGTAATCCTAATTTTGTGTGAAAAGGAATCAAAGTGGTTGGTGTTTTACTGTCACTAGGCCTTACCATTCTCACAGTCTCGCTTTTCTGTCTGCTCTGTTTTTAAGTTGTAGGTCTGTTACATCAGTTCTCAATTAGTAAATTACAAGGTCCCCGAATGAAGACTAGTGAGCGTGTTTAACACCCATCTGACTCTTAAAACAAGAGGTGCGACATGACAAAACTACAAGGCTCCCATTAAGATTAATGAAGGTGTCTACAAGCACGCATTCTAGATGGGTTTGTTTGATTATGGCTGGAGTGATGTTGTTTATTTGCGTCCCTATGCATCTTGTGTAGATTGTGCTTAAAGGTGTGTTGACAACATTACTACAGTGGGGATAAGCTTTGTAATAACTTGCCTTAAGTTAAATGTGTAAATAAGATTGTTTAGCAAACAGCTTGCATCCGTGGCAGTGTTAATATTTAAAAAAAAACTTCTTTTTTTTTTTATGTGAATGTAGTACTTCAACTTAATAATAAACAATTATGAGAAATGTACCCTTGGCAAGCTTATTTTATGGTTTTAATTATATATTTAGTTAATGATAATAGCCCTAATTCGTGGCCATTGTTTTAGTATTCATGACACATCGGATTGTCAAATGTTACGTGTTTCTTGTTTGGACTTTTATGTTTAGTTTGATGTAGTTTCCTGTTTCTGTTTTGTAGTCCTTTTTGTAGTTCTTTTGGTTTCCCTCATTACTCCCTGATTGTTTTCACCTAGGCTATATCTTTTTAATCTAGCTATCCCAGAGTATATAAGCCCCAGTGTTTGCTGTGTTAAGCCCTATTCGGACAGTATTGATTCTCATGTGGATGTCTGTATAAATAAATTTGCATGGCGCCTCAGTGATGAAATTCATGCACTTGAATGGCAATTTATTCCTGGTGAAGGAGCTAGTTTTGCTCACATGGTCAGTCGCATGATTGTCTGCTGTAAATAAAATGCCAAATGCTTGGATTAATAAGCATAAATTCATATTTACTTTAATAAAAGAAAAATAATATCCTATTTATTATTTGATTATTTAATCTCCTGTTTAAAAATAGCAAGATAGATGCGCTATACCGTAGTTAAAATGGTTTTTTTTTTGTCTTCTATTTTATCTCAAAATGATGGATATCATTTAAAAAATGTGAAAACAAGTTAATACAGCCTTTTATTTACATGAGGTAAGCATAAAGCTGCTTGGTTTATATTTTTAATGTAACCGTATAATTGTTACCTTAATAACGGCCCATTTCAAATGTTTACGTGCTTTTATTCTCTTTCTCCTTTTAACGGGAATATGAAATAATATTGTTCTTCCAGCATTTCAGTAATAAAAGTATAGGCTATTTTTTTAAATGCATCCAAAGCGCAACAGTTGTCCTACGGTGCTCGGCAGTGGTCAAAAAGTGTCTACAGTTTTTTTTTTTTATACGCTTTGGTACTATTTTCAGAAGCAAGGTGTACATTTTCAAAACTCTTAATGCTATTTCACAACAGATCAAACATTTCAGCAAGTTTTCAGTTGTGTTAGTACAATACACAAAATCAGAAAGGATCCTTTTCACAACACAAAATAAGTGTTTCATCTACATAAATGTTTCATTCACAGTAACTGCCTTTCATAAAGCTCTAAACTATCAAACTTTTGATTTGCATCTCTTCTCGTTCAGTTTAATACATGTGTCTATTATTTAATCCAACTGAACTTAATGGTTAATCAATTAATCATTTGGTTCATCTATAGATTTCACTGATTCTCAGAGCCGGACAGTAACGGAGTACATTTACTTGAGTACAGTACTTAAGTACAATTTTGAGGGATCTGTACTTTACTCGAGTATCATTTTTGGGGAGTACTCATGACTTTACTCAAGTACATTTGGGAGGCAAATATTGTACTCTTTACTCCGCTACATTTCTATCCATAACCGTGAGTACCCGTTACTTCTTCTTCTTCAAAAAAAGAAAAATCTCGGAAACCCTCAATTTGTTGTTTCCCTCTCAAACGTGATTGGATTGTGCAGGCGCCACTGATTGGGACAGCCTATCCGCAATCACCTTCAGCTTTCCGCCAAATTCAACTCCATGGTCAGATTTAGATAAGAGACAAAACCATGGACGAAACAATGGATGAAGATGCAGGTCCATCCCGGGAATGTGCCAACCCGTGGCCCCACCTCGCCAGACTATTTCAATTTTCTGAACAAGTTAATGATAGTTTTCGCTTCAAGTGTTTGCTGTGTTTACCAATGTAAGCACTGTGGCAGTAGTAATGCAATATTTAGAAAATGTACTCTTGATACTCAAGTACTTTTAAAAACAAGTACTTCAGTAGTTTTACTTAAGTAGATATCTGACTATAGTACTTTTACTTGTACTTGAGTAAAATTTAGCAAGGGGTATCTGTACTTTTACTCAAGTAATGAAGCTGTGTACTCTGTCCGCCTCTGCTGATTCTGCAGACAGTTTCTATAGAACTTGTTTGCGATTATCGATACACTGTTAGAAAAATCTGTAGAAATTGCAGTATTACTGGCAGCTACTTGCCAGTAACTTACTGTAGATTTAAATTTATGTTATTTACTGGCAACAATTTGTTCAAAATTAAATGAACATTAAACATTAACAAGTCTTTATCTTTACAGAATAAAACTAAAATAACAGCCTCATGCAAAGCATTCTGGGAACCAAAATCTGAAGGAAAAAAACAGAAAAAGGTTGATGAAGATTTTATTCTGTAAAGACAAAGACTTGTTAATGTTTAATGTTCATTTAACTTTGAACAACCTGTTGCCAGTAAATAACCTAAATTTAAATCTACAGTAAGTTACTGGCAAGTAGCTGCATAACTACAGCAAATTTTTTACAGCGTATGTATAACCAATTTTTACATAAGTGATTTATAGATAATAACCACCACTGTGTTCAAAGTGTGTGCACACGCATGTGTGTGTTTGTGTGTGTGTATGAGAGAGAGAGAGAGAGAGACATCAGATTGATCAGAGATGTATCAGTAGAAGTGAGACAGACGGCATCAAACACAGCATGTTTACATTAGAGTATGTATGTCATGTGATACTGTAAACAGATTACCATGGTAGAGACTGCCACATTACTGTAACTCACCCTCCATCTGTAAAGGTCAACTACCGTATAGATTCAGTCATATGGCACAGTGAAAACATTTACTGTATTGCCAGCAAACTCTGTTCTAGCAGAAATGGATTTAATTCAGTTAGGTAATGTAAGTGTATTTCAACTGTAGCCTGTATTACAGCAACAACGGTGATTTGAAACATTGTATCTTGCATTGTTTGCTGTTGAATGAACTCATTGTCAAAAGTACTAAATTGAAAGGAGATCATACTGTTGTGTTTCGGTGATTAAACCAAATGTTCTAATTACATATTACAATAATCTTGTGTTTGAAACGGTGATTATGTGGAATGAATTGTGTGTAAATGTAATGAATGCATGGGATCAGGTTTTGAAAGAATGACCAGCTGTGTTACAAGTGTGACGAGTTTGGATTTTTCGTACTAAGAGTTTTGAAAATGAAATAAAAAAACTGTAATTAGTGGATTTTTAATTGATCTGTTGTGAATTCAGTGATGTGGATTCGGACGGGAAATAAATTACCGCACGACCTTGGTGTTTGTCAAAAAAAACAACAGGAGATTTGTACGCGGGTGGTGGGTGAAAAACCCTGACATTCTGGATTCGGACGGCAATATAATCACTGACTAGCCCCTGCAAATGTTGAAAATACCTTACGACCCCATGAGAAACAATTACTGTCTGAATAGGACATTAGTTTGTCAGTTGTTTCTTGTATGCTTGTATTCCTGGTCTTCGTGTTCCCTGGTTTCTTGTTTTTATTTTGCTATTAAAACTCCCGCACTTGGATCCTCGTCTGTCCTCGCTTTCCTTGTTAC
The DNA here is from genome assembly GCF_951802725.1 of Rutilus rutilus. NCBI lineage: Eukaryota > Metazoa > Chordata > Actinopteri > Cypriniformes > Leuciscidae > Rutilus > Rutilus rutilus. Next base: position 4,614,897 of record NC_140215.1, read on the forward strand.
ACTAATGTTTTTACTTTCGTCCTTTCTGCTGGCCTCTGAGGTTTTGCACTTCACTGCCAACAAGTTAACTTCCTCAGTGTCAGTCAAAACCCAAAGTTAATGTACATAAGAGGGCTGTTGAGGAATGTAATTGGTTTTTGAGCACTTAATTGCATACCGAAGCTGTCAACAATGTTTCAGTGTATGCCACACATCCATTAGGGTGTCTGTTTGGAGAGAGAGAGAAAGAGAGAGAGAGAGAGAGTGTGCAGAGAGTAAATAGTGTGAGAACTTTGCTGAGGTTCTGGTGAGGAGCCGCAAACATTCCCTGCTGTTATCCATCACCCCGATGTCATAAGAAATGCTGATGAAATCTGTCTCTCCTGTTCAATAGATCCGCTTAGAACAGCAAGATTCCACATGCTTGTCCAGGCTAGTTTGTGCTGGTTTGGTGCAGCTGGTTGACCAATAAATAAATATGTTCTATGTGTGTGTGTGTTGTGTGTGTGTGTACAAATTGAACATATATATATATATATATTGTGTATATACACAAAATTATATAATACATTTTTTTTTTTTTTTTTTTACACATTTTTTATAGGGCTGTGAAATGATTAATCGCGATAAATCGCATCCAAAATAAAAGTTTGTGTTTACATAATATATGTGTGTGTACTGTGCATAATTATTTTGTATATATGAATATACACACATGCATTTATTTAAGAAATAGTTGCTTATATATATATATATATATATATATATATATATATATATATATATATATATATATATATATATATATATATATATATATATATATAAATATTGTATATATAAATAACACATTTTTCTTAAATAGATACATGCATTTGTGTGTATTTATATATACAAAATAATTATGCACAGTACACACACATATATTATGTAAACACAAACTTTTATTTTGGATGTGATTAATCGTTTCACAGCCCTTATATAATTTTGTGTATATACAATATGTATGGATGTGTACTGTGTGTATGTATATATATATATATATATATATATATATATATATATATATATATATATATATATATATATATATATATATATATATTAAATGATATGTATAATTTGATTAATATATATAATTTAAACAGTCAATACATAAATAATTTGAGAGAATATATATATACAGTATATATACGTATATCTATCTCATTTTATCATTTATATAAATATTTATAAAAAAAATTATTCATAGCATTTTATGTATCCTAAATGCACACAATTAAATAATATGTTCGTGCTTTTTGCATAATGTGACAAAAGTACAGCTTGACTGAATCTGAACAAATGAATAAATATTATTAATAATATTTTTTCTAATACTCTAGTCAAAAGTGATATTCATCTGAATTGTTTTCTTCACACATCACAGGTCTCATATCAAGCATGCTATTCATAAAAGTGCCCGTATGGTTGAAGAACCGCCTGAATATTCGATATATATCACAGAGCCGCAGTGACAAGCTGTCCTGGTCTTTTCTGCACGGTCCACTGCTGTTTATAGAGAAAGAAAAAGAACAGGACAAAATATAGTCAGAGAAAAAGAGCAAAAGGACAAGAGAGTCTTCAGTGTTGTGAAAGCACAGAACTCAGTGTCCCGTCCCAGCTGTGGACATAACTAGTCTCCGCTCTCCTGTTAATTTGGTGTCATTTTGATTTGTTTAGTTATCCAGAACTTGCATCTCTTCCGGGCATCTGCCTAATTGCACATTCAAGATGGCATAGTATTTTCTCAGGCCAAATTGAGGGAATAATTATTACTTATTAAATGCTGTCGTTTATTCCTTCACTGAGCACATGGTCAGGACCGATGTTCGAAAGTGGATGCTTTCAAGCAAACATTGCCTGTGTGAAGAGCATGCAAAGAAACACTCTTATTTTCTTTTAATGAACACAGTAATGACAAATTCGGTGGTCTAGATCACTTAATGAGGAGCATTAGTCTAGTCTCTGAGACACTGAGCATCCCTGTTCGCTTGGAAGAAAAAAGCACATTCAAATCAGGCCTTTATCAGGTTGTGATTGGTCCATTTACCCCCCCCCCCCCGACCCCAAGCTCGCTTGCTAATTTTAAAGATATATTCCTATTGGCTTCCTCTCAAACGGCTCGCAGTGCTGCTGTGTGTGAGCGTTTGCCAAGTGTCTAAAGAAAACTGTTTGATTTCTGCTGGCGGATTTCTCAATAAAAGCTTCAGTTGTTTATCACCTCTGTGCTGATTTTTACTGTCTATTGATTGAAAGCTAAAGGAACATTTTCACATGACCATCTTCTGTTACCTTATTCATTTACACTTACACTTATGGATTTGGCAGACGCTTTTATCCAAAGCGACTTACATTGTGTTTCAAGGTACACATTTTTACATTCTTATCAGTTCTTGCTTTCCTAGGGAATTGAACCCATGACTTTGCTGTTGCAAGCGCCAATACTCTACTGTTTGAGCTATAGGAAAGCTCAAATTAGGTGCGTGGCATCCGGTTTTCTCATAGAAATAACAAATATTAGCCAGGATTTGCTAGGATACCAAAGTCCGCAAATTATCTAAATTATCTAAAGCTTTGCTCAGCAGCCATGTCACCCTGTAGCCCAAGACTGGTTGCCCACTGAAGCTAAGCAGGGCTGAGCCTGGTTAGTACCTGGATGGGAGACCTCCTGAGAAAACCAGGTTGCTGCTGGAAGAGGTGTTAGTGAGGCCAGCAGGGGGTGCTCACCCTGTGGTCTGTGTGGGTCCTAATGCCCCAGTATAGTGACGGGGACACTATACTGTCAAAGAGCACCGTCCTTCGGATGAGACGTAAAATCGAGGTCCTGACTCTCTGTGGTCATTAAAAATCCCAGGATGTCTTTCGAAAGAGTAGGGGTGTAACCCCGGCATCCTGGCCAAATTTGCCCCTTGGCCTCTGTCCATAATGGCCTCCTAATCATCCTCATATACTGATTGGCTTCATCACTGTCTCCTCTCCACCAGTAAGCTGGTGCGCGGTGAGCGTTCTGGCGCAATATGGCTGCCGTCGCATCATCCAAGTGGATGCTGCACATTGGTGGCGGTTGAGGAGATCCCCCCCTTCTATGTAAAGCGCTTTGAGTGCTGAGAAAAGCGCTATATAAATGTAATGAATTATTATTATTATTATTATTAATTATTATTATTATTTGCCATCCTTATTAGCATAGTTTGTTCCTCGTTAGAGTTTAATGCACAATATAAGAGGGATTTTATTTGTTTGTTTGTTCCAGTTTTATTATAGATAAATAATGTATTTTTGTCTGTCTTCATTAAAAAAAGATAAGATACTGCTGTGTGCCAATGAAGCATCTGCATCGTTTAATATAGTTAGTTTAGCAATAAATTGCACTGGCTTCTCCGGAATCTCCTCAACCACCACCACCACCCAGACAAGATTCAGTAAAGGCTTGATTAGAGATCTATTCAATGAAAGATCTACTCAGCTATGATTTATAAAGATAGTAATGATTAGGCTTTATTGAAGTGCTTAGATGTCTCACATAATAAATTGGGGAAGTACATCCTCATTATTGTACTCTGCAACGGTTCACAATTATCCAGTACCCAAATTATATTCAAAAGAAAATAGAAGTTTCTGTACAATGCAGGACAAAAATAATTGGCCACCTGTTTTGTTATTGCTCATGCTGTAATTGTCTTTTTAATTATTTGTATTTGGTCCCTTTGACTGTGAAAAGACACATTTTGTGTCACATTGTTCCCGTTTCCTCAATTTTCCCTTGGTTCTGAACGTAAGAGAAAAGCCAGATTAATAATGCATGACAGGAAAGCTTAAATACACACATTTGTAGAAATAGGACATGATGAAGCTGGATCTGTCCCAGCATTACCTGCCAGGAACGGTTACTCAGCTGGATGAAATGGCCTGACGAGTGCAGTTTTCTTTCCTGTGTTGAGGTATTTTAGGAAGGTTTGGTAACACTTTACGTAAAGCCTTTACGTATAAAGCATTATAAAGTTATTCATGTATGTTATAATGTGTTATATATTTTCATAAATAATTGTAACCAAAGTTAAAATGCATTATAAAATTTGATGTCATGTGTTTTAAAGGGGTGGTATAATGCCCTTTTCACATGATGTAAAATAAGACACATTTTGTGTCTGTTCCTTTAAATGCAAATGAGCTGCTGCTCCCGGCACAGAGGGCGGAGCTTCAAGAGCTTGCACTCAAACAGACATGCACTGAAAATTTCTAAAACTTTTCGCCTTTTATGTTCAATCCTGATTCAGACAATGATGGAGAGACTCAAGAAGAAGTGACAACATGTAGAATGCAACAGGACATTTCTGAATGGTTAGTTGATGAATTTATGTAGCTTATGTGTAGTTATCTTCTAGTCACTGATTAGCATATTCTGTCTTGATAATCTATAAATCGTGTGCAGGGGGCGGGGTTTATGTAAATTCTAGGGTTGGTGATGTCACTAACCCGGGAGGAATGTTGTGTAGTCTCTACCAGTCGTTTGTTGTAGTCCTTAAAAAGCAATTTCTTTAAAGCAAATATCTCCCTTTGCTTTGAATTTTGAGCGTTGTAACTTTGCAGATGTTGTTTATGCTCAAACAGCAACATTACACACTAACTAAAGTTAAAGTGAAATCATTATCAACCACCCCTTTAATGCATTAAACTTTCTAAAAGTGTAACAATGAATAGATATGTATTGTGTTATAGCTGTGGTTACAACTATTCAAGAGAACTTTTCCAACGCATAAGGTGCATTACAAGCAAAACAGTTGTATAATGCATTATATATATAACGGCTTTAAGTAACTTGTTTTAAATAACCAACAACCAATAGCCTTTAGTTTAGGTCTCAGCGATGAAGCATGATTTGGTGACGTTATTAGTGGGAGGGGCGTTATTATTCTAGAAAGTATTTGATTGGAAGAAAAGTTGGATTCACTGTCAGGCAAGATGAGTCATCAAATTTTTGCTCTGTTTTTCCAGAAGAGAAACACTGTAAATGTTTAATGTGTATTTATGCTTAAAGTCAACTTTTTTGGATATTGCATTAGCATTTAGATGACCTTTAAACTAACCAACATGGACTAAAAGCCACGAAGGTCCAGTTTTGATTTCATGAGGTTTGGAAAGAATGAGCGGGAGTTTGCCCACAGGATATGATTTTGCAATCCATATGTTGCATACCCCATTTTTGCGCCTCTGGCATTACGGCATGACTATTTAATATATTAACCATTTTCTCACAACTACACTTCTTTTCAAAACTTTTAATGTTCTTGAAAGAAGTCTCTTATGCTCTCCACCAAGGCTGCATCTATTTGATCAGCAATGCAGAAACTACAGTAACATTGTGAAACTTTACAATTTAAAATAACTGTTTTATATTTTAAAACTGAATTTATCCATGTGATGCAAAGCTGAATTTGTCAGTGTCACATGATCCTTCAGAAATCATTCTAATGATTTGCTGCTCAAGAAACATTTCTTATTTTCATCAATGTTGAAAACAGTTGTGCCGCTCAAATTTTGTGGAAACCGTGCCACATTTTTCAGGATTCTTTAATAAACAGAAAGTTCAAAAGAGCAGCATTTATTTGAAGTAGAAAAGTTTTTTTGTAACATCATAAATGTCACTTTTGAGCAGCGTCTTTTGAGCGTTAGGGTGTACTGAACTATTATATAAAATATGAGCTATGTCATACTGCTCATCTCCAGGTACAGGTGCATGAGTTGCTGGCTGGAACATGGAAAGATGTGGGAAATGGCTCTCAATTATTGGCCCAATGTCCATATGTGGATCCTCTGTGCTCTTGACAGGCATCCCATCATCTTCCTGTCCATCTGTCACCAGGCGGAGAGTAATTGTGTAGCTCGGAGCAGGTGTGTCATCCAGCACCCACTCCAAGCCTGTTTCATGCTTTTCCTTCTAAATGAGCTCTCCTTTGCCTTTTCCCTCTTTCCAGTCACTCTCGTTCTTTTTGTCCTTCTCTGTCAGTTTATCTGATGCCTTCATCACGGTTCTGACTCACTCCTTGCTGTCCGTTCATTCAGGTCTGCTTGATAAACATAGATTTCTTTCCTTTTTAGACCTACTGTATAATGTAAGTAACTGTATTCAATATTTAAAAAGGTTTGCAGATGTCAGGTTCACAGACATTAAAAGAAATAAAAAAAGCTTGACAAAGTCACGTCAACACAGAAAGATTGTTGTATTATTTACAGAGCAACAAAAAGCAGAACAGGTTTCTTAGATATTTATCATTTATGACTGAGTACCGTGCAGCTTTTACTTCTTATACAGGCCCGTTAGCCGCACTTACTTTATTTGCGCTAACGCACCTTTTCACCTTTGAATTCACTGTAATCATAACCACAGGTGGCTTGTCTGTTTCAATATGAAACAGCATCCATCCTGCCTGTTTTGACTTTCAGAGCATTGGCTTTTTTGTTTGGATAGAAATCCTTATGTTCACTTCTAATTTGTGTGATGTGCGAAAGCATGGAGCAAAAAAGAATGCAGAACCGCTAGTTAAGCGTGTCCAGACTTTTGACTAGTACAAATTTAATTGAGTCAGAAACACAGGATAAATGAGCATGGAGTTGAGTTTGTGTGTTCATGCAAGCTCTAGCTTTTTACCTTTCTTTAGATTCTGTAGTGCATTGGTAATTTGCAGTCATTTGTAGCTTTGCATAAATGCCTGCTTTTTGTGAAAATCTTCTTGCGAATAAACCTTGCATCTTTATTAGTCTTTTATGGCAGTGCAATCCACTAAACGACTTTGCTCGCACAGCCGTTTTACGTCCAAAGCTTCTGTCTATGTGGCGTATGTGATGCTGCCATCATTGATGTGACATTCAGGCCCATTGTGTATTCCAGCTAGGAGACTGTAAGCAGTTTAAGAGCCGATTTCTTCTCGGCGGGGAATGTCTGCCTATCTCTGGCCTGTCACTTAGATACCACCGGAACGGTAAATATGATTAATCTACCTCCTTAATTACCCTGCAGTTCCATGCCACTAGTTATCAGCTGTCAGGAGCAATTACTATCTCTACAATGACTCTCGATCTTAGCCAGGTTTCCAAAAGAATGAATATTCCACTTTTGTAATTCTTTCCTTGGTTAATAGCTGTCGCCATGGAGCCGGTGATGCTCAGACGGAGAGGCGTAACGCTTCGGTTTTCAAAATGCATTTTCATCCGGTCCGGTTTTGTCTCCTAAAGATTGGAAGAAATGAAACACATTCATCATTTCAAAAGACAGTTGGTTTACAAATGAGTGCGGTGGATTTTATGGAAGAGGACAGGGATGTTAGGAGCCAAAAACTCGTTCTCTGTTCGCTGATTGTGAAATGATCAATGCACGTTATAGTCTCATGAGCTCAGATATTGGTGCAGCCAGAACAGATGCTGTTATGCCGCTATAATGTGCGTGTCTTCACCCGTCACAGGCGGAGATGTATTAATCAGGTCAAAACTGTTTCATTAGAAAAGATTCTATCTGACCTTTCTGCAACAAGATTCGCAGAGCTCTAATTTCCCGTGAAATATCACGCATCAGTAAGTCTGACATTTACATCGGCGGAAACTGAGAAACGCATTCGGATGCCAAAGACGTGATGTTGAAATTAAGCCGTGTGCAAAAGTGAGACCCCGGAATGAGGCAAATTAGACTTAATGGGGAAGTGGATCATGGATACCATATTAATTAACACTAAATATTGCTGCTGTTGCTGTTCGCTGCGCCGTGGCATGGAGGGACCGAGTAGGATTAATAGGATTCGAGTAGAATCAACTAAATAAAGTCTTTAATGAGGTCATGAATATTTGATTTGCCAGCCGAATCAGATGCATTGTACTTTGTTTTGAACCACAGGCCAATTATAAAGATGCTCGTCTCCATCATCTCGGTAATCATCTGGAGGAGTGGTGACTGTAGATGTGCTTTGTGCTTTCATCATGTTGTCATGCTTAAGAGATGGGAGAAACAAAGAAGGCTAGGATAAATGCATAACTTACGATATGAGGAGAAACAAAAGGCGTCCTTGCTGCTTCACTGCTCTGTCGGTCAGTGACTTCACAGCATTTTTGCATGAAGCTACATCTTAATGAAACTGACTCCAGACTAGCTTCCAAAACAGCATTACATCATGTCTAATGATCAAATTCTAGTGAGCTAAAGAGAATATTTAAAGGGGTGGTTGATTATGATTTCACTTTTCTAACTTTAGTTAGTGTGTAATGTTGCTTTTTGAGCATAAACAACATCTGCAAAGTTACAACGCTCAAAGTTCAAAGCAAAGGGAGATATTTGCTTTTAAAGAAATCGTTTTTTAAGGACTACAACAAACGGCTATTAGGGACTTTCCTCCAGGGTTAGGGACATCACCAACCCTAAAATTTACATAAACCCCGCCCCCGGGAACACGCAGTCCATGTTGAGAAGAGGAAGAGTTGTTGTAGTCAAGTACATTTGTGAGTCAGCTCAAACTGTAGCATCCGTCTTTTCACATGCAATAGAAAGTCACTCTGTGTGCATCTCACAACAGTTCCTATATGAGCGATTTATAGATTAGCATGACAGAATATGCTAATTGAAGATAGTTAACTCCACATCAGCAATATAAATTCATCAACTAACCATTCAGACACGTCCTGTTGCATTCTACATGTTGTCACTTCTTCTTGAGTCTCTCCATCTTTGTCTGACTCCGTTTAAAAATAAAGGGCAGAACAGTTTCTGTCATTTTAGTGTGTGTCTGCGTGAGGTAATCGGAGCTGCAAACACACAAGCTGTTGAAGCTCCGCCCTCTGTGCCGGGAGCAGCAGCTCATTTGCATTTAAAGGGCCAGACACAAAACGGTGTGTTTTTGCTAACCCTCAAAAAGTGACAATTTTAACATGCTATATAAAAATATCTGTGTGGTATTTTGAGCTAAAACTTCACATACACACTCTGGGGACATCAGAGATTTATTTTACATCTTGTGAAAAGGGCATTATACCACCCCTTTAAAGATCCCATCAGAGTTTTGTGGCTTGCGGTTCACGTGTGTTAGATTTAAGGAACTAATGTGACTATATTAGCATTTAATTGTTATGTGCATTTAAAATATACAGTCTTTCTCTTTTGACATCTTGTTTACAGGGGTTGTGTCTAATAAAGTTCCTTAAAATTAGTAGTTAGTTGTCAAGGCAACATTTATAATATTAAAGTTTACAGTTTTTCATCTAATTTAATTTAATTTATTTCAATTTACAAAAAAAATAAAAATAATTTAGTTTAGCAGTTAAACAGTTTCATTTGTTCACATTAGTTAATGCATTAGTTAACATGAACTAACTGTGAGCAATATATTTTTGACAGCATTTATGAACTGTTGTTAATGTTAGTTAATAAAAATACAATTCTTCATTGTTCACAGTCCAATAATGCATTAATTAATGTTCACAGATATACAACTTTTGATTTTAAATGTAGAAATTAACATTAACTAAGATTAATAAATGCTGTAGAAGTATTGTTCGTTCGCTGTTAGTTCATGTTAACTAAAGTAGTTAACTAATGTTAACAAATGAAACCTTCTTGTAAAGTGTTAACATTTTACTTTTAAAATTGATCAGCAATACCAAGTAATTATTTGGAAACTAGACTATTTGTTATTGAAAAATGAGAATCTGAGTTTTGAATGGCTGCAATGCTTATTTAACAGTAGAAATCAGTAGATTTTTATGAAATAACTTGCAAAAAATGTCAGCGGATTTCTATGAAATAGGTAAACACACACAAAAAAAGAAACTTACCATGAAATACTATTGTTTAGCAATTCTGGTATGTATTTTTGAGTTAAAATTTAGTAGCCAAGTCTGCAATAAATTAGAGAAAGGGCTGTTTTAATTTATTTAAATTTTTTAAAGAAGGTATTTATAAATGATTTGACTTTAGATCTTGAGTGTGCTGTCTGACGCTGAGACCATGTGACAGGATTTGGACAGGTCTTGATAGATTCCTACATCCAGATACTGTCATGTTTAATGCTGGGTAGATGTAGAGTTATTATGAAATGCACATGGAGGATGGCAGAGAGCATATGAAATGCTCTTCCCTGCACAGCTCTCCCTCCTGTCCCTATTAGACGTGCCTCACCTCTCTTAGAGCTGTCCGTATCCGTCAATGCAACTCTGCGCTCTCGGACAGGCCACTGTGGACCTTCCAAACAAAGCGCCTCTAATAATCAATTCTTCCAGTCACAGAGCCTGACAGACTCATAAAGGAATGCAACCGTTCATCTCTCATCCATCTTTTTTGTGTCATCTCCTCCTCACTCTATCACCATCCCCCTGTCTTCATTCTTTCTCCTTGACTTCTTGTTTCCTTTCACTCTTTTGCTTTTGATTATTGCTTGTTAGAGGCCGAAGGTGTATAGGCACCTATTGTATTTGTATGGCAGCTTCTAGAACCGTATGGCAGAATGTCATGATATTTGGCACAGAGATAGGGGTGGGTCTGTACTTCAATCTCAGAAATCTTTAACCCTATAGCGCCATCAACAGGTCACAAATGCACTTACATTTCTGCTCGTAACTGGTTAATCATGTGGTGTAGAAAAGTAAACATCTTTTTTATTGATTACTTGGCTCACAATACTAGATTTTTTGTAATGGATTTTAAAGCGGCCCTATTATGCTTTTTCAAATGTTAGCTTTTCTGCATGCGATATACAGTAGCTGTTTGTGAATGTAAAAGGTCTGCAAAGTTTTAGAGATCAAAGTTTGTTGTGCAAAACGTTACTCTCTCCTAAAAGATAGAATCGATACTGAACCACTGAAACAAGTCGTCAGCAATTCCAGCCTCACTTCTTGTTGCATACCTATGTATCAGTATAACAAACTTGCATAATGGCAGCATAGTCTTCATTGGCTGCCAGCGAACAACGTCTACTTTGATGCCCTCAAACACTGTAGTTGAGGACTGGAGGAGTTTGGTTTGTGTTGTCGACATGTCGAGAAGATGCTGTTTTCTGTGCTGCGATTCCACTTTGCATGCATTTCAAAAGGATGAGGACTGATGCTAGAATTAATATATCTGTTCGTATCTCTGTTTATCAAGCACAGAGGAAGCCTCCGGAGCTGAAATTCAGACATGGTAATAGGTGTTTAGTTTCTGGCACATGCTGTAAGTGGTAGACCAATCACAACAGACTGGGCCATCTGACCAATCAGAGCAGAGTAGGCTTGCGAAAAGGAGGGGTTAAGAGAGACTGAATCTTCGAACCGACCATTTTAAGTAAAGTGAATGCCAAGTATGGCAACCCATATTCAGAAATTTTCTTCTGCATTTAACCCATCCAAGTTAATGCACACACATTAGGAGCAGTGAGCAGTGACACACACACACTGCAAACCATGGACACACACACACACACACACACACACTCAAGGGCACCTCAGTCGTTTCCTGACAATATTGAGAATCAAACCGTGACGTTCAGGTTACAAGTCCGACTTTCTAACCATTAGGCCACTACTGCCCCATTTACACTCTTAGAAATGAGGTGATGTCCAATGTGTTGAGAAGGTCTCCTACAATAGGTTTACATGCATCCAAGGTCAAACACCTTGGATGCATGTAAACCTATTGTAGGAGACCTTCAAAACAAAAATAAGAACCTTTTAAAAAGCATAACTTTAATAGTTTTTCACATACTCATTTCCCCCCAATCTTTACCAAAATGTGTGGCAATGATCTTCAGACCAAGCCTTATAAATTGGATATCTGATTTTTAAATGCAAATGTAACAATGAGGGCGCCAAAGTAAAGCTGCATCTTTGGAAATGAAACTTATACACCAAAGTGATTTTTTTTATTTTTTTTAGTTTGAACTGAAACCAAAAATGTAGTTTTGTTAATATAATTTTTGGTAATTAAACTCTGAATGCTGTTCAGAGTGTTGTGTTCGCAGGTGATAAATCAGCCGTAGTAAAGTTCTCCGTCAATGAGCCGCCTCTTGATATTTCAACCAAGCAACTTTTACTCTAGCATGCTGTTTGGTCACAGTGAGGTGCGTCCACACTGCTGACATGTTTACTGTTTTAGCTTATCCACGTTGTGTGCATGAAATAGATGCTGACACAGTCAAAACACGTCATTAAAAAAAGCGCTAACTGTTTCGGTAAATGATTTCGGCACTACAAAACTATTTAATCCGAAAACAATTTTTTGTTGTTGTTGCCTTGAGTGCCTGGAGTGTCCCTGTGCGTTTTTTGCCGGGGACAGCGTCCCCTGGTGGTCAATTGCAAATCATAATTCTGCTATCCCCTGCTTCTTTGCACGTTGGTAAAACTAAAGCATCTCTGCTGCTGCTGTGCTCAGTCCCGTAATTGCTGCTCGCAGCTATATTTTCTCTTCCTTTTCTCAGCCCCTCTCTAATAACCTCTTGTCTTCTTTCCACAGATGGTTGGAGAAGAGAGGAGAGACAATGGTATACTGGAAAAAGGTCACATCTGAGGTACGATATGGCAGGATGCTTCTGAAGAAGGTTGGATTGCTGTTGATTGCTGTTTTCTGCCAAAGTGCAAAGTTGTGCTATGATAGAAAACAAACTCTTGTCGGCTTCTATACTTTTAACTCTCAAATATATCAAAACCTTTTTCAATAGTTGGACCCAAAAGTAGTTTTGGTTTATAACGCTGTATGCTGTTTATATGCCGTATAGCTATCAAAAAATATGCCCCCTTTAACCACAGTTTTTATAGGAAGAAAAGCGTTGAAATTTGACCTTCAGATGTAGCCTTGTCATGTCTCGTACATTTTCTCTTGTGTTTTGTAGCAAAGCGCACTGAGATACAGGAATTAATTCAAAGACCCTTTGAGTTTTCCTCCATAAATTGAAGTTATTACCTCAGGGTACCGGCCAAAATTACTCCCTCTGCAAATTATTTATATTTTCCTGTTTTAGAAATGAGCAGCATTTGCAGACTAGTGCCTGATTAACATTCATCAGGAGAGTTCACACATACAGCGACCGGAAGTCATTCATTTTCAATAAGTTCAAGAGTTTGATGTTCATTTTGTTCAGGATGCATTATGCACTTCTGCTGTTTCTATTCAAACATTTCCCCCCGTAGAATGTTAACTTTTAATGCTGAGAAAACAGATTCCTTGTCAAACAAGAAAGACATGCTATTTCTCTAGTCAAATTTATTTGTATAACGCTTTTCACAATACACGTTGATTCAAGCAGCTTTGCAGAAAAATCATGATTTTAATGTTTATAATATTCGAACGTTATTATTCATTATGCATTTAGCAAATTAGAGCTGGGTGAAAATATTGTTTACATTTTGTAATGATACAAGCAATCAAGCAGCTGAGATATGCTATATAAAGTATATATCGCCCTATACAAAAAAACTGTATGTGTGCATACTTATATATCCAACTTTATATAGAGAGCTGAGTGATAATATAGTTACATTTTGTGACAAGGTAAATTTGCTATATAGTACCACTGCTTTAGCATGTGATTTACCGGTTGTATATATATATATATATATTGTATATATCATTTTCAAAAGCTGAGGCAAGCTGAGTGATGTACCAATAATGTTGAAAGCCCACTACAATCCACAATACAGCCAATTGCCAACCTGAAGCAATAAAATCACAGTTGCCCCATTAATCTAGTTGTATATGAAATTACCACAGAGTATCAGCTAAATTAGAGGTTCATGTATTTTGTATTTTATTCTAATGAGAGGGTAAGGAAAGATTTGAGATGCTGAATGTGGCTGTGAGAGATCATATAGTTGTAATATATCAGGGCATATGTGATTCGGCTGTGTTCGGTGTGTGTGTGGACACATTTTTATCCTGTGCTTCCACTAAGGAGCAATTAGCATTCATTAAACCGTCAGCCACACTTTAAGCGCCTCACAGGGGGAGTGCTCTCATTTCACCATTTGATTTTCCTTTGTCTACAAATAGAACAGCACAAAGAGGACTCTGTGGTTTGGAGGCACAATCTGTCAGCTGGGAGTTTGGTGGAACCATTGGGCTACTAGTTGTGCTCATTAAAAACCCTTTGGCTTTTTGTCAATTGGTGAATTTTTATGTGAATGACGGACCATTGTAAGCAATGCCAAATGTTGCATACATGCATGTGTTTTGAGTAAGCTGGCGTAAATGTTTTGTGCACTGAAATGGTTAAAAGTTTGGGTGTTTTGAAGCTCATATTAACAGTGTTACCCATTCTGCATTCTTTCATATTAGGAATATAAATCGTCTGCGTCCTGTCCTTTCACTCAAGAGTATTGCTACGCTTGTGCATGCCCTTGTAACATCACGAATCGACTATTGTAATGCTTTGTTTTATGGGCCTCCTTCCAAATCTCTTCATAAACTGCAGTTGGTACAAAATGCCGCAGCTAGAGTTACAAAACGTCCATTTCTGAACATATTTCTCCAGTTTTACAAAATTGTCATTGGCTCCCAGTTAAATTCTGTGTAAATTTTAAAATTGTACTTTTAACTTACAAAGCACTTAACAATTTGGCTCCTTCGTCTTCTAGATCTTGTTCATATACAGTACATACTCCTTCCCGCATTTTAAGATCGGCTTCTGCACTTACACTTGTTCCTCCACGCACTCGGGCATCTTCCATGGAGTCACAAGCTTTTGGTTATGCGGCTCCCTACTTATGGAACTCACTTCCTGTAGAAGTTTGCAACAGTTCTAGTCTTTCGGTCTTTAAATCTCGTCTTAAAACGTATCTGTTTAGGCAGGCTTTTATGTGATTTAATGTTTGTTGCTGTACTGTCTGGTTTTATTGTTAAATGTCATTGCTTTTATGGATTTTGTAAGGTGTCCTTGAGTGCCATGAAAGGCGCCTATAAAAAATAAAATAAAAAAGTGCCTATCAGACCATTTGTTTTCGATAGTAAACCAAGTAATTTCTGGTAATTTGATGTTACTGAAACAGATAATGGCATTAGAATGTAAAGGTGATATGTATAGTTTCTGTGCAAACAGAATTGCAATTTTAATGACAAATTGCATACCAGTAGTGCATTATGCAACGACATATGTTTCGAACAGTAGTATGCCACATTGCTGTCACATAACCTCATCACATTGCATTTTCAAAATCAGCAAGTGATGTCATTTTGCATTGTGTGTTTGTGTGTCTTGTGGCAGTCCACTCAAATAATGAGTCAAAATAGACACAGCTGACATTACTTCTGGTTCATTCACTACACTGGAAATGGAATGGTCTCAAGTCATAATAGCATACTATCATGTTTGCTATTTGTGCTATATAGACTCTTAAAAATAAAGTTTCCAAAAGGGGGTTTCACAGTGATGCCATATAGAAGAACCAAATTTGGTTCCCCAAAGAACTTTCAGTGAACAGGTCTTAAAATAATCATGTTTTTCTTAGTATGTAAAACATTTTAATAATCTAAAGAACCTTTTTTTTTCCACTGTAAAGAACCTTTTGGAAAGGTTCCATGGACGTTAAAGGTTCTTCATGGAACCAAAGATGCCAGTAAAGAACCTTTATTTTTAAGTGTGTAGTATGCTATTGCAAGTCAAGAGCATTGCATTGCATTTAGGGATGCAATTTTGCATGCATCGGGCTCTGTTGTATACTACACATTTTGGCATTTGTAACAGGTATTTGCATTCTATTCATACAGAAACTATTACAACCCAGGCTCATTGGAAATACATGCCTTTGGCGGCATTTCTGCAAAATGAAATTACGTTGCTTCTTGCGTGTTTTGCTAAGCTTTCAAAGTGAAATGTCCGAAAAGCTTTTTATCCGAAACAGATGAATGTGAATCTGGCAACGTTTTATCATGTTTGTTGTTGTCGGGGCAGTTTGAAATGAAATATCAGGTGAGTGGTGCTAAAAAGCTCCACACATATGGAGCTGGTTATGTGATGCAAACATCAAAATGTATCAGCTAATGTATCATGCACTAAAAGTGTTTGAGGTCGTAAAGTATTGTGCAATAAGCCGTGTGAAAATAAATCTTCAGCAATCGATAATCTGTCACTGTAATAAAAATTTGTGCGAAGAGACATACAAGTCTTTGGGTTTTTACTGCCACTAGTGTTCATTTCAGCTGGAAACTGCAGTGATTTTAATGTATAGGTACGTTTTTGGAGTTGTGCATAAAATGCATTATAGAGACAGTGGGAAATATTATGCACAGTATGCAAAAGATAGCATGCTAGACTGCTATTCTGAACATGTCCACTCAAATAACAGATTGCAGTTCCATTTGTGTTTCCACTACTGGTGTATAATTTATACCCTTCACCTTTAACTGAGCTTAGAGGTTTCTTCTTTGTGTCTGTGCTGTGGAGATAGAGGTTTTCTCGTATTGATCGTGTTCAGTGTTTCTCTCTGCTGGATTGTGACGTTTGATAGGTTAAAGGGAAGTCTCATTTCCTGGGCTTGCTTCTCCATTCTTGCTGGGTTTTTTTGCACTCTAGAGGTTGCTTAGATGGCCTTCAGGACTAATAGTTTTTAAAAATTTGATCTCTTTGAATGAAGAAAGAGGGCCATTTCCTGGAATCAAGGCATTTTGCTACGTATCAAAGGACTTTAAACGCTCATATCCTTTCATCCGTGTATAAAAGTAAAGACAGCGAAGAACAGTAGGCATGCACAGTCATAATGATCTTCTTTTCAGAAACTTTACTTGGTACACAGTGATGGCCGTCCTATCATGGTCTCAAGAGGCTGATTTGTACTACAGTAAGAGTAATCATCAGAGACTTCATCTCCTGCTTATGCAGAGCTGCTCTGATAAAAGAAAAACAAATTAATGGCTCTCATCGCATGCATAGACACAAAAAAATATATAAGAGAGTAATGACACTGCTTATTATATTCCACTATTTTACAAAACAAGCTTCCTGTCACGATTTGACTGGGAATCGGCTAATCTGAGCAGTTGTACATTTTCATTTTCACATATTGTTTGAGCTTTTCTTCAACAAATAGCAGACCACTGTGCAAATCTGAACCACATATTGGTGTTGTCACGTGTCAGCGTATGTTTGAACTTTCAGTTTGTGTTTTGATTGGTCCTGTTTTCCTTTGTTCTTTTCCCGCCACTCCTTCGTTTCCATGGTTACTGTCATTATCAGTTCAGTTGTATCACCTGTTTAGTCTATCATCGTCATCTGTATCACCTGTGTTCCGTTAATCAGTGTTTGTATTTAAGTTCCGTCTGTTCGGTCAGTCTTTGTCTGATCTCTGTTACGTTTAGTGTGTGTTGCTACCTGTTCTGCACACACAATAGTATCACATATTATTGATAAACTATTATAATATTTGTTAATATTGTGTGTGAATTAGGTTATATTTTTATGTTTTCATTTTAATTTAAGTTTTAATGATTTTATGTGCCTTTGCCATTTTATTAATTTTTGTTATTTAGCTTTAATTTATTTTAATTACAGTTTTAGTTTAGTTTAGGCTCTAAGTTTTTCATCTAGTATTTATATTTTATTATATTTCAGCTTTATTTCAATTACCAAAAGTTTATATTTTTAGTTTTAGTTAACAATAACGTAACGGAGTTAAGCTGTCAAAATGTGAATCAATACGTGAACCATGTTGTGTGATTCACCACAAGAATCATAATTACAAAACATGTTTTGATTCTCGTGCAGAGCTGACAGAAAACAGAACATGCTACTGGGTGTCATGACAACAGCAAAGTTTAAGGTTTGATGAAGCATTTCATTTATACAGCATCACATAAAATTTCTGTTCTGTTCAAATCCAATGCCACTTGCTGAGTTGTATTTTTTCTGCACTGTGTGGTACTGGACAATGGCAGCAGTCTCAGAGACTATTTTGATTATTTTTAAGGATTTATGATTTCAGACTTTTACAAGGCATTGTGGCTGCCGCTCTAGAAATGTTCGATGAATCATAGACCATTCAATTGAAGTGGCTTCAGCCTTCATTTACCATCTCAGCAGCCCTACAAAATTGTGATTGGCTCTTAGACGTGTGCTTATGGGGTCCTCACACTGTAGCAATAAAATCACAAAGTAAAATGCACTCAAATGTGTTTATACATAATATATGTGTAATGATAATAAACATAATCCTTCTATACCTTATATGTATAATTCATATGCATATATAAATGTACATACAATTATAAAAAAATAAATTGCACGTCAACATCCAATGAAATGGAAGTTGCGATCGTCTTCCCTTTTGTGACATATATCCCAGTGAAATGGCTTCTTGAACAAGACAAAATGCATGACAGGACCTGATCTGATTGGTTGGATTTTTGTCATTGCCTATTGGTTAATCTCGTTTGAGTGACAGGTTGCCCCGCCCTAACGATGAAACATCAGAGAAGAGATGTTGCTTCAAGTGGAGGGGAAGTTATTTTGACTAAAGATTATGAGGGCACATTAATAAAAACAACAATAATGAAATGCATGGATGAGTTATTTATAATAAACGCTGCAGTATTCCATGAAAATATAAGAATTGTCAATTTTGATTTCATGGTGACTGTTCATAAAACAGCTTACAGTACTACTGTATAACCGATTTTGGCGATAGCTGTGAGAATATAAAACATAGATAAATATTGTACAAAAAAAACATTGCTGTTTCTGTGAAAGCATGATAAAGGCTGAAAGCTGCATGCCTCATCTGTAGCTTGGTCAATTATTCTCTCTTCATCCTTTGTTTTCTGCCAAACTGACTAGTGAGCACAAATTAAGCGTGGGTTGTGTGTAGGCGTGTGTTGCGTGAGAATAAGTTGCGAACAGTTATGCGTTGGAGCATGAGGGCAGGTGTGTGGAGGCGTGGATTGTGTATAAATTACTAACTCATCGTGGGTTGTGTGTTGTGAGAGTTTTACTGTGACTGTGGTGGTGCTTTATGGCGAGTGATTTTCCTTCCCCTCTTACTCTGTTGAGGTGATTCACAGCTTCTTAGTGGCGTTCTCCTCAACACTGAATCCAATAATCAATATTCCTGATCAACTGGATGTGAATTAATATAGCTAATTAAAGAAATGTTGTATTATTGTGATCCTGGCATAGAGAACAAAAGATTCATGTTGGCCAAATGGAGATCTACACTCTTCATTGACTTCTATGGTTCCATGAAGAACCGTTAAAGGAATAGTTCAACCAAAAAAAATGAAAATGATCCCATAATTTACTCACCCTCAAGCCTTCCTAGGTGTATATGACTTTCTTCTTTCAGCCAAACACAATCAGAGTTATATTAAAAAAAAATATCCTGGCTGGGAGTGAATAGTGTCTGAGTTTGTGAAGCTCTATATAGTGCATACATCCATCATATAAGTAATCCATACTGCTCCAGTGGGTTAATTAAGCCTTCTGAAGCGAAGAGATGGGTTTTTGTAAGATAAATAGCCATGTTTAAAACTTTATAAGTTAAAAACCATTGGTTTCTGGCAACAGAAGTATGACGTAGTACGTATGATGTAGGATGTATGACGTAGGCTTAGGTGAGAATTTCCAAACGCGGAAACGCAAAAGGATAGAGCAAAACAAAACAGTTCACAAATTAGAAGTCTAAAACAAGAAGTTTTAATGAAAATTGTCAGAGGATTTTAATATAAGAGAAGAGGAGCTACGTCATACGTCGGGTCAGAGGTCACTTTTCCGCCAGAACTCGACTCTCTCGTGAACGTGCACCGTTGCCGGAAGCCAGTGATTTATAGTTCGGTTTATTCATCACACTGTACCGTTCAAGGTTGAATGCATTGCATAATGGAATACAGTATTACTCGTGATCAGCTCTGCTGTTTGGTCATTTGTGTATTCTGTGCATACAGAAAATGTACATACTGTAAGTATACTATATACTGATGCAAACTTGGAGTAGTGCAGTAGGAGTAACAAGATTATACATATTAAAGTGACCAGAAGACAGATGTAAAAGCATGTTTTGTCCATTCATATCCTTAGATGGACTTTTACAGGGTTTTAACCTGGGGTCACTGAATTAGCTTTTTTGTACTATAAAACTCAAACGACATAAAAAGCACATTTTGTAATGAACGTCTCTGGGATTTCTTAAACCCTAAACGGCACTTTAAATGTTCTGAGTAGAGTGACTTTGCAGAGCAATTGCCCTTGAAGTCAGATTACGTTTAGCAGGGATGGAGAAAGAACAGTTGGCAACTTTTGACAGTCATACCTTGAATGGTTGATAAATAAATCAGTGTTTACCCCTCTTAACCTCTGGAGTAGGAGTGGGCCATGCATGTCACGGTATAACGGTGAATATCACAGCAGTGGTTTATATATTCAGTAACCATGTGAATAGGCCTGTGTTTGGATATTTCAGTAAATAAAATACTTGACTAATGAGAAGTACTTCATCTCATCTGATTGTTTTCTCTTTTCATTTGGAGCGCAAACCAAAAAGATAAGAGTAAACAGTAAAACTATTATTACAAAATGAATAGTTCTAAATCTATAGACCTTAGCTCCGCCCCTTTTCAGCCCCACCCCCTATTTCCACAGGATGAAGGGAAGATCTTACGGATTTATGAATGAATCACTCGTTTTAAAATCTTCCTGGTCTACTGACATTTGTAGTGAATGGTGAGGTTATGCAATTGTGGAAGCGGTGCATGCTAGATCTTGCACAAAGAGAGCTGGGCTAGTGGAAATTCAACCTCAACTCCGATTAGTTATAAATTGTTTGAAAAAAAAATGATTACCTTTATGAAACTACTGCACTTGGATCCTTCATACACTAAATTGTTTTGTGTTTCGGAGGCTTCCTAGGCAAAGGAAGTATGTCATTTGTAGATGGAAAAAAAAATCGCTACCTTGCATAATATACCTTTCCTGACAGCCTTGTAGATGTGTTTTTGTTGAATGTAGTTTACTGGGAGGTTAGGCACCAGAAAGAGAGAGATGTATTTACATTAGTGTTGTGTCGCTTTGAATTTACGGGTGCAGGAAAGCTCTGTGTATTTCTCTCAGGCAAAGAGGCAGTATGGTTAGGCTTTTATGACTGACAAATAACCATACAGTGTTAGAATCATTGTTTAAGCTTCGGATTAAAGATTTCAAATTGAGTCGGAAAGTTGGAAAAATGAACAGTTGTCAAAAAAAAGCCTGCAGTTCTCAAATCCAACAGATCTGGCTGATATGTGTTTATTCAGGAGATCGATATAAAGCGAAGGCAAAGGAGTAATTGATTTAACACATTCCATGCATGGCCATTACACTCCACTAAAGAAATCTTATATATATATATATATATATAAAATTCCACTGCATTTAATGAATTTTTTATTCCTTTAATAACCTGGATGTTTCATCTGGAACACCATAAATCTCTACTGTGCCAGTTTTTATTCAGTGAACAATAGGCGGTACACTTTAGGATTTATATGTGTATATAAATACTCATTTCTTCACAAAACCAGCGGATCATTTTACAAGAACAACTGATCATTTTACACAGTTTCACTGTGTAGGCGAAAACACGCTGCACCTGTAAGGTTTGATTTTAGAACGTCCTTGCCAGTGTAAAAAAAACAAAACAGTTTTGCAGTCGTGCGATACACGGTAGACCTGTGCAGGGTCAACCTGAGATCCTGGAGACTGCAGGGTCAAAGTCAGTCAGAGAGGCAATAAATAGACTACAGTAGGTGGAAGAGGAAGAGGAGGAGGGGTGAGGGGTATGTTTGTGCAGAATAGCTCTCACTTTCACCAAACTCATTTAAAGGGGTGGTTGATTATGATTTCACTTTTTTAACTTTAGTTAGTGTGTAATGTTGCTGTTTGAGCATAAACAACATCTGCAAAGTTACAACGCTCAAAGTTCAAAGCAAAGGGAGATATTTGCTTTTAAATAAATTGCTTTTTAAGGATTACAACAAATGGCTGGTAAGGACTACATGACATTCCTCCCGGGTTAGTGACATCACCAACCCTAGAATTTACATAAACCCGCCCCCTGAACACGATTTATAGATTATCAAGACAGAATATGCTAATCAATGAGCATAAGCTAAATAAATTCACCAACTAACCATTTAGAAATGTCCTGTTGCTTCTACATGTTGTCACTTCTTGAGTCTCTCCATCATTGACTCCGTTGGCATCATCTGACTGCGGTTTGAACATTAAAGGCTAAAAGTTTTTGAAATTTTCAGTGCATTTCTGTGTGAGTTCAAGCTGTTGAGGCTCCGCCCCTTGTGCCGGGAGCAGCAGCTCATTTGCATTTAAAGGAACAGACACAAAATTGTGCGTTTTGCTCAACCTCAAAAAGTGACAACTTTAACATGCTACAGTATATAAAAATATCTGTGGGGTATTTGGAGCTAAAACTTCACATACACACTCTGGGGACATTTTTTTTACATCTCATAATTTCATTATACCACCCCTTTAATGTGTCTTTAAAGACCATCAAGACACATGTTTCCTCAAGCTTTGTTTCCTTTTTTTCCCTCAGATCAGCAGTAAGGGTGAGTCAGGATGGTCGAATTGTCAACTAGCCATCCAACAATTGACCAGTCAATTAGTGATGTTGACTACATGATACTTTTTTGTTTACTTTAAAATGTAGCATTGCTGTTTTAAAGGGGATGATTAATGTAGAGAAATACAGAGTGTTTTGGTGTGGATAGCATAAGAGCTTAAAAACACATATTTGGTATTTTCATGACTTCCTTTATGTTTGACCAGCTTTTATGATTTCTCTTGAGAAACTTGAGGGATTTGTCATGTAATATTTGGTTCTAAACTCTCCTCGATGTTTGATCGTTAATATACACTACCATTTCAAAAGTTTGGGGTGAGTATGATTTTTTTGTAAACGAATATAACACTTTTATTCAGCAAGGACACATTAAATTGATCAAAAGTGAGAGTAAATAGATGTATAATGTTACAAAATATTAATATTTCAAATAAATGGCGTTATTTTTA
The DNA here is from genome assembly GCF_951802725.1 of Rutilus rutilus. NCBI lineage: Eukaryota > Metazoa > Chordata > Actinopteri > Cypriniformes > Leuciscidae > Rutilus > Rutilus rutilus. The sequence goes on from NC_140215.1 coordinate 4,637,912, forward strand.
ACTTTCTATACATCAAAGAAAATAGTTTCATGGATTCACAAACATTTTAAGCAGCACAACTGTTTTCAGCATTGATAATTAAGACATTTTTGTTGAGCAGCAAATCAGCGTATTATAATGATTTCTGAAGGAACACTGAAGCCTGGAGTAATGATCCTTAAAATTCAGATTTGATCACAGAAATAAATTACATTTTAAAATATATTCACATAGAAAACATTTTTTTATTTTATTTTATAATATTTCACAATATTACTGTTTTACTGTATTTTGATCAATCATAAGTGGCTTTGAAATCATTTAAATATCTTACTGACCCCAAACTTTTGAACGGTAGTGTATATGGGGAGCGGAAGGGTCCAATGGGATCTCAGTGTGGGCGGAGCTACAAAACCAGCAGAAATAGAAACCCATCCAGCAAAATGCAGTGTTGCTTCATCATGTGTCCATCGGTAATATATGCTTGTTTTGCTTTAATACGTCCAGCTGGAGGAGTTTGCTGATGAAACCTTCAGGCTAAATGATGTTGTGTTCCCATGCACAGGTGCAGCAGATGCATTTCTCAAGGAGAACGCGTTTCTCCAACACAAGCTGAAGTCACAGATCCTATGGCCGTGACATTTTATGGTTGTTTGACAAATTGAAGTTGCTTTGAAATTGCACATAACAATCACTGAGTGATTGTGTCGGTTCCTCCTCACGCCGTGTTGTTGTGTCTGCTCCGAGCCATCTGAGAGCTCATGTGCCACAGGTTTGACTGGCTCTTATGGATATGGAGATGCTGTGTTCTCTGCATGCCAAATTGCAGTTTTTGACTCTTTTGTCTGCATTTGAATGCGAGTTGACATCGTAGCTCTTCTCTTCTCTCTCGGCTGTGCATAAATCATCGTTTTAGGCTGAGAATAAGGTGAACATTGATTTTGTTGTAGCAGGTTGAGTGTGGAGTGTTTCTTCGGAAGGAGGATGAATGGATCTGCTGCAGATCATGGCAGAGCTGTGTGTGTGTGTGTGTGTGTGTGTGTGTGTGTGTGTGTGTGTGTGTGTGTGTCTCTCTTCATCTGTCTGTCTCTCTCTTCATGGTATCAGATGCTAATTCCCAGGGTAATTTGATCATTCCTTTTCTCCTCTCTTGTCACCTTGTCTTCTTCTCTGCTTGTATCCTCTTCTCTTATCGTGTCTAGTCTTGTCTCGTCTCCTCTCATTCTGTCTTCTCCTCCCGTTTCATGTTCTCTCAGTGGTTGGCAAACTGCTCAAAAAGTGTAGCAAGATAATCCACTATACTACTGAAAAAAAAATAAAAAAAATAGCTACCCTCAAAACTATAGTTATAGTTACTCTAAAAATGGATGGAAATTGTAGCTTGAAATCGTAGCTTAGTCTGTAAGAAACCTTTTTTCATAATTTTGAAATTTGCTCTCCTGCATTTATTTGATCAAAAATACATACATACTAAATACTATACATACTGTATACATACTACAGTTTTTCTGAATTGCTAAAACACTAAACCCCATTCTCTGAACCAAATTCTCAATAGTCTAAACCAATTTGTCGAACAAATCAAGTTAAACAAGTTCAGGTAGTTAAAACACTGTTTGCAAATCTCATGCACTCTTTTTTTCAAAACTCTAAACACATTCTCACTCACTAAAACACATTTTGCACTGTGATGCACTTAATTGTTTCAAAATGCTAAACACAGGTAGGCGAAAGTTAAACACAACTGCAACACAGTTGTCATCGTTTACACACGACGACTCAAAATTGTTCACACTTATTTCTAATGATGTGACCAAACCAACTGTACATAATACAAGTCAGTTCATGGTCCCAAAAATGTTGCACTGAATGTTGATGCCAACAATGGATGGAAACAATATGAGAGGGAGAGAAGGAGGATGTGTAAGAGGAGGTGAACAAGCAGGAAGAGGAAGAGGAAGAGGAAGAGCAAGGTGTGGAGAATGTTTGTCAAGGCTGGATCTGCTTTAGGGTTTTTCTCTTTGTCTGCTGAGATGACATTGTCTGAGATGTGGAGAAACTCCTCCGGCCAGACCAACATGAAGACATGATGCTGAAGCAGAATCAATCTCTCACTGACCTTGATTTTACGGTTACACAACTCTTCCGAGTGTGCTTTACTGTAACATGCTTTTCATTTAGAGTTTTTTACTGTAACCTTTTTGGCTTTTCCAGTTGGGTCACTGTATTTTCACAGTATGCAAGTGCTGAATATACAGACATTCGATAGGCCTACTATTCAATATTCAGTACAGCACTATACTTCCAGTGGATACAGTATACAATTTATTCACCTTACTACTGTAAGTTGTCATTGCTATACTTTTTTACGTAATTGCAAAATTTGTTTACTTTGTTACAATATACTTTTTTTGGATTTTGTGTTCTCCATTTTTTGATGCAGTGTCTAACGAATGATCTCTGTAGTGTTCATAATTTTGACTTGCTGTGTGTTTGATCTGAGAGCATTGTTTGATTTTGAGCACAGATAAAATGGTTTTGAGGCAATTGTTTGATTTTGCCAGAAAAGTCAGAGGTTCTGTGAATGTGGTTTTGTGTGAAATATTATTACAATTTAAAGTATCTTTTTTTTATTTAATGTCTATTTAAATCTATTAAAATATTAAATATTTTTTGGGAAACAATGATCAATTCTTTCAGGATCCTTTAATGAATAGAAAGTTCAAATTTATTTTGAATGTAATTTTTTCGTAAAAACTGTCAGTTTTAATCAATTTAATGCTGAATAAAATTATTATTCTAAATATAATATTATACAAACAAAAATCTGACCCCAAACTTTTTATATAAAGTAAATAAGTACACAACAACTTTTGTTGTACATCTTTTGGAGATGTTTTTCAAATAAACATAAATCAGATCAATTTACGGACTATTTTTTATATTTCATATTTATGCAAAGTTCTGTCGTGAAACTCGAGATGGCGCAGGCTGATTGGTCCTTAACTCAATCTGCATTCACATCATTCTCTATAGGACACAGCTGATTGGTTCCTGCTGTATCAGTAGCCAATGATCTCGCTGCTCAAGTATTTGCTGTAGCAGTCCTGCGCGCTTTCAGAAACCCTCCTCCTTCCCCAGCTCCACCTGTATTAGATCTGCTACGGGTAATTCATGTATGCTATATATTGTACAGTATGTCTTACTTGCTCAAAGCAGCGTGTTGTATATGTATTGGCAGTAGCAGCTGCAATAACCAACAGCATCAGCAGTGTAGCAGATCTGCTCCATCAAGACCATATAATTGTCATATCCATTACCATGCTAAACAGAATTGTCATGACATAAATAAAGTCTGTGATATATCCCCATTATAGCAAGTAAAACAGATTCAGTACATTTCACCTACGTGTGACCAATTCTTTAAAAAGAACTGACTCAAAACGGAGATTCATTTGTGAATCGCTAAGCATCGTGTCACATACCTTCAGTATCTGCCGTATTTAGCGTTCACACTGTGTTCTCTGTGGCACATGAAAGCATCTGTCTGAAACACACACTCCTCCCACTCACAGTAAGGTATTGTTGAGTGATGATAGGCCTCCTGTGTCTTCGTGAGCAACTCTCTGTCACCTCCTCATGTATGTGCTCTGCATGCGTGCTTGAGAGAAACAGAGAGTGTTTGTTTCCTCCAGGGTTTTGTCTTGTAAGATGCCCCGAATGCTGAAGCGCAGCTCTCTACCCAGGGCCTTGTGCAGTTGGTTTGGCCATCTGCTCAGGGAAATGCTCTTTATCAATCAAAAGCAAGGAGAAACTGGTGTGAAGTGTGTGTTTGGCCACTCACACTGAACTCAATGGCTCCTCACTGCTGTGGGACTAAGGTACATGGAAATACAGTCGAATTATCAAGGCATGATTTCCACACAGTTTTTGAGATGTAGTGCACATAGTAATAAACAGCAGTATTTACCTACATTTATTTCTACTAAAACATTTTGATGCATGAAAAATGCCAATTATAGACATCCATTAACAGTATTTGAGTGAGATTGAACAGTTTTGGATCAATTAATTCGTCATAATTCCTATCTTGTGCGGACATTTTGTCATTTCCTGTCCTGTGCCATGTTTTGTAGTCCTTTTGTAGTTTTTCTGGTTTATTAGTCTCCCCAGGTGTCTCTGATTAACCATGTCCCCTTGTTATCTTGTTATCTTTGTATCGTCTGTTAAAACAACATTAAACACTATAACAGAACCACAGAAAGCACATTAAAAGTGATATTCACAATGTTACCTCATTTTTTATCAAATTATAGTGATTTTATTGTAAATATGTGACCCTGGATCAAAAAAACAGTCACAAGTCGCACGGGTATATTCGTGGCAATAGCCAACAATACAGTGTATGGGTCAAAATTATCGATTTTTCTTTTATGCCAAAAATCATTAGGATATTAAGTAAAGATCATGTTCCATGAAGATATTTAGTAAATTTCCTACTGTAAATATATAAAACATTTATTTTTGTGAGTGAATGCAGCACAATCGCCAACATAATGGACAACTTTAAAGGCGATTTTCTCAATGTTTCGATTTTTTTGCACCCTCAGATTCCAGATTTTACAACAGAATAGTTGTATCTCGGCCAAATATTGTCCTATCCTAACAAACCATACATAATTGAAAGCTTATTTATTCAGCTTTCAGATGATGAATAAATCTCAATTTAAAAAAATTGACCCATGTGACTGGTTTTGTGGTCCAGGGTCACATATTATATCGCCCAGCCCTATATGCAACTGTATAGGCACAGGCAATATATCTATGTTCAAATGTGAAGTAATAAAAGCATAAACATTTCATATGTATTCATGGGTTGGATGTTTTTGTTTTGATCTGTTTCAGTGATTTTTCCATAATAGTCTTTCCACAGCAGTGCAGCAAGAGCCTTGATGATGAACTGACAATTGTGTGTCCTTCAGCAACATTAGCAAGACGTACATATTTTCAGCAACATTTGTGAAAAATATTCTGCAGAAGAAGTTTGTTTATTTCAAGGTTTACAGTAAATTAGAGACTGAATGCCAGATTTTCAGACGTTTGAACTCCAATAGTTAGACGCATGAGGTGAAATAGTCAGAAATAGACTGGACAATTATAAAGAAAGAGAATAATACTCTCTCTCTCTGTGTGTGTGCGTGCGTGCATGTGTGTGTGGTCCTGGTATTCCCTACGTAATGGGGACCAAATGTCCCCACAATAGTAATACCAGTAAATTTTGACCTTGTGAGGACGTTTGTTTTGGACCCCGTGAGGAAACAAGCATATAAATCATACAGAATGATCTTTTTTGAAAATCTAAAATAGCTAAAAGTTTTCTGTGATGGGTAGGTTTAAGGGTTAGTGTAGGTTAATCGAATATACAGTTTGTACAGTATAAAATTGCATCAATGGAATGTCCCCATAAAGCATGTTTGTTTGTTCATGTCTTCAAAATTGTCTACACCTACTGTACGCTCTGTGTCTCTGCTGATTTAGTCTCCTCTGTTGTCAAATCAGTGCACTTGATCCTCATATAAACCTAGTTCTTGTTTTTATAAAGGCACATATATTCTGCTTTGATATTACACTTTTGACACATTACTGTATGTGGACAAGCCATGTGAAGCAAAACATTTTGGGGGCATTTTCGATTCAAACCGGTTTAGTTTTTCATAGTCTGAACAGCAGAAAAACTGTTCGGGTTCGGGGTTTTGATAGGCAACTGTTCCCAACAGTTCTTAATAATTAATTAAATAGCAAAAATGTATGACTAAACTAATAAATAAATAACAATCAAAACATGAATGAAATATTTTATGTTGTTTCCATTCACCAACATCAGAGAACCGTGAAAATCCAAATTTGTTGTTAAATTATTGAAATATCAGCTTGAAATATTAACAAGGGTACTTCAAAGTCAAAGGAGTTTGGATGACAAATAGGTTTGGAAATCTACATATTTTCCAAATCATCAGGGAAAAGAAGCTTTGTACTGTATATTTAGGTTGGTTTCATATTCACCAAACTACGATCAGATGCATTAATGAGGGGAAGTTTGCACTGCATTTAGATGCAATGAAATGGCACAAAGTGTGAGGTGCATTTTGTAGTTTTTTTAACTTGACATGACATTATAAAATGATTCAGATCATATTTGTGCGCAGTGTGAACAAATCCAACAAATTGCATGTCTTGAAGTTCCTCTATGTAGTGCCAGTAAAAGTGTTCTTTTGAAATAGGCCTACATTATGATGATTTGTACTGGGAAAAGGGTTTCCAAGTCCTGAGCTTGTATTAATAGGAACTGAATGTGAAAATTGACATCTTTTATTCAATGCAGTCGGACTCACAAAAGCCTTTATCCAGACGGGCAGCCTGCTGTGGCCTGTATTAGATTTGGCCCGTAGACAGCAGGTAGCAGAACAAACTCTGCACTCTTTGATTAGACTGGATCCAAATTTGCACCAATAAATCACACCCCTGAATGTGATCGTATGGTTATTCTCTCCATTTTGTAAGAAACAGATTACTTTGTGGGATTTTATTGAGCAATAATGCAATTATAAAAGAGTGAGGCTTCAGTCTTTGCTTGGTCTAAACCCAAGCTTGATTTCATCTACCTCCTCCTGTTTGTGTCATCAATGACACAGTGAGACAATACAAGACTGACATACAGTAAGAAAATAGAGCTATACAATGAATTTGATTAGCATTATTAGCTTAGATTACGGATTCAAAAACTTTTTTTTTTTCATCCAAACCCCTTTGTGTTACAAACTCAGACATCCAAACACCCTTTGTTAGGATGTCCGAGACTTGAAGATCCAAATGCAGCTTTATTGGGACAATCCAGAATCGTAATCCATATAACAGGCAAAAGGTCTAACACACGGGCAAACAATCCACATAAAACAAGGTCCAAGAAACACAGGCAAAAAGAATAACAGGCAGAGAATAAAAAAACAAGACACAGGAAACCAGGATAATGCTCAGAATTGCAGTGTAACACAAATACAAGACTTCGCAAAGAATGATTGAAAACACAGGGCTTATAGGCAGGGCTTAACAAGCTGAACCTAATCACAAAATAATGAGTCCAGGCAATGGGTTATGGGAATTGAAGTTCATGATGATATAGCCCAGGAGTTCGGAGGAGTGCCCTCTGGTGGAGATCATTGGCACTTTGGGCCCTATTTTAATGATCTAAGCGCATGGTCTAAAGCGCACGGCACAAGTGCAGTTAGGGAGTGTCCGAAAATTTGCTATAGTTCAACACCGTGAAAAATGGTCGGTGCATGCGGTGCATGGTCTAAAAGGGTTGTCCCTGTCCCTGAGTAATGGGTGTGTTTAGGCGTAACGTGCAATAAACCAATCAGAGTGTAATTTCCCATTCCCTTTAAAAGCGCTCGCGGCATTGCGGATTCGCTATTTACATGGCAGAATTTGCAAGCGGAAAGACTGAACGCGTCTCCAGAGAGGAAACGGATCTGCTCGTGCGTGAGGTTAAAGCGCAAGCAGACCATCTACGGGACACGCCGGATTTCACCATATCTTTATGTACACAATATTAATCTTTTACATTGTAATCCTTTTATTTTTAATATTTGGCTAGTTTGTGTGTTGCTGTACGTCCCTGTGTGTTTAATAAGCAAAGTGTACGCACGTTGTGGACCCGCCTATAGGCTCATATTACTAACGCGCTCTTTAAATAACAAAAAAAATACTGCGCCATTGACTTTAGACCAGGGTTCAGTTGGTCAATGGCTCAGTCTATTTCAGTTCCTCAAAATAGCAACGTGCCAACAATGTGCCAGAACACTCCTCGGTTTCAGTCCAGCACTCCCATGGGTGCACAAATAGGTGCAAATGCATTTGCTATTTAAACAATGTGGCGCAGGACGTGAAAATGATAACTGCGTCGGGCTGAAACTAGCAAATAACACTTGCGCTGCGCCTGGCGCCGCATTGGGCCGCGTGTATGATAGGCTCCTAGACCTAAAAGTGCCCCCGCCCAAGATTTTACGAATGTACAGTATGGGGAATTTTTTCTCAGGAGAAACATCTGAAAAGAAGGAGACTTAATCAGAAGTCCATTTAACCTCATAACCAGTCAAGGTATTATTATAGAGATCTCATATGTGCTTTTTTCTTTCCTGTGGGCCAGGACTTCACTAAATGAGTCACTAATTGTTCCTGCCCACGAGTCCTGCCCTACATAATGATTTATGAAAGGAAGGCAGTATGCATGAAATAGGCAGAGGGGAATCATGCAAGATTTACCACGTTTCTCTGATGGCAGAGCGCCAGTGAATTCCTCAGGGCTTTTGTGCTGCGGTGTTCGTACAGTGAAGGTGAGTGTAAACACATCCTCCATCACGATTCCAGATAGTAGAGGGCTACAGCAAGGTCACTGGAGAACAAGGATCTTCTCTTCATTGACATAAAACACTCCCGATAAAAGCCACAGCTCAAGGCGACCTGGGGCTTTACATTTCATTGCGTTCAGACCAAAAGTCAGTGTTGTAAGAAAGCCCTGGAGCTTGTGTGATTACAGTAGTATTTGGAGAGCACTGGTATGGAGAACTATAATTTCTAGTCTGAAGATTTCCCTATTTAAGCTTATTGCATAAGCTCATGATAGCTTTTTTTGAAGATAATTTTATGAATGTAATTAATCCTTTATGATTCACAGTATGTATGTTCAGCACACTAGCATAGTTTTTATTAAAGGAGTCATATGCTTTTTAATGTTTTCCTTTTCCTTTAGTGTGTAAAGTCTTTTAATTTCATTTTTTTTAATAGCGGACACTGATCCAGACCTGCCTAAAACGCCTCGACCAATGTCCAGATATTACTTCCTCAAACGTCCACGTCAAAATGTGAAATATTTGCATTATGCCCGCCCAAAAGCAAACGCAAAGAAAGAATCGCCTTCTTTCTTTGCTTTCTTGGCTTCAGTGAATTGAAGTGTTGTTGTTATATCGCGGAGACACTTTCAGAGGTAAGTCAGAGTTTAGGATTTATTAATATAGCTGTTCTAGTACAACCCAAAAGTTTGTAAGTAGTATAACGCAGGATATATACAACGACTACTGACCTCTTTTGAAAACTTCTGCTTAAGTTGAGCTTCCAACATTGTTCCGATCGATTGGCTTGATCATCCACATTATCAGAATCTGACTCGAACTGGGCTCGACATTATTATTAACTGTCTGTTTACAAATGCTTTAAAAGCCTTGAAAGCTGAAGCTCGTGATTATGGTAAGAGGCATTACATATCCGATGCACGCTCTTAAGGTCAAGGAAAACATCTTGGAGCACTGCTTGCTGGAAGGACCTTTGTTAAGTAATCCCAGAAGGTGCTCTTTGGTTGGGTTTTAAATTTGTATTGACAGAAAAAAAGATTCAAGGCACTTCTTCCGGTTCAAAAAGTTAAAAAGCCCCTGAGGAAGGCTGGATTGCCTAAATGCATCAGTGTGCAGTGTTTTAGTTATTTTTTATGTTTCTAGAGTGAGCCATGGTTTGAATAAAATGTACTTTTTTGAGTGCCTTGGAAGTGCCTTGTATCTTTTTTCTATAAATACACACTCTTTGAGTTGTTTGGCCAATCACAACGCACTAGAGGGCAGATTCACTAAACAGGGCAAATTAGCATGAGAGATTAGCGCAATTCCAAAACAGCGCCGATGGGAGTGGAAAGTTCTGCTCGTGATCTACTGACGACTCGCAGATGAAAGAACACAGATGCAGTCAGATCATTTCCATAATGACCAACGCAATCTACCAGCCCAGCAAACACTGGTCCGATGGCAGCGTCATGTCCCTGGCCAAAAATAGTCGCGGTATGACGCCATAAATCGGTAAAAATATGTAACACAGAACAGATAACGTCATGGACGTCCGTTCAACTTTCATTTTGGAACTATTTTCGTCTTTTCAATGGTCATTAAAAGTCCAAATGTTTGCTGGGAGGTAGCGTCTGGTTTAAGACAGGCTTTTTTTGGGCGGTAAATAATAGCGCAAACACAAGTATATTGACTAGCGCAAACCTTAGTAAATCACCTTGCATGATTCATTTCAATACTCTCCTCCCATAAATTTTGTGCCTGAAAGGGAAACTCCCACACACGTATATGCAATAAGGTCAGCCGCAAAAATAACACTGTCCACGCCTTTTCAGCGCTAATTTTTCACTGCGTGTCTTTAGTAAATCCTGACAGTAGTTTTTTAACGCCATAAGAGGGTTTGCGCTGGCGCAAGCTGTTAGTAAATCTGGCCCTAGGTCAGCTGGCCAATCAGAGCATTTCGGGAGGAGGGGCTTTGTAGAAAACAGCGCGTTTCAGACAGACTGGAAATAGAGGAGCTGCAATAATGGACAGTATGTGAACAATTAAAGCATGTTAACCTATCAGGGTTCAATATCAAAAGTATCAGTCAGCATCTGGTGTGGCCATCAGCTGCTACTACAGTGCATCTCATCCCCAAGGAATCATCGATATTATATAAAGAGTTCAGATGCAAAAGCCTCTAAGTGCCATCTGAAAATTTCTTCTAGAATGATCATTTTTATCAAGCTCGTTTAAGTTCAGTAATTTCACTTAAATGACAATTAATAGGTAATTATCATTGCCATTTAAGTGAAATTACTGAACTTAAATAATACGAGCTTCATAAAAATGATCTTTCTAGAAGAAAATTTCAGATGGCACTTAGAGGCTTTTGCATCTGAACTCTTCATATATTCATTTACATCATTTATATTATTAATTTTAAGTCAACAATTGACTCATCTGTGTCTATTTTAATTTCTCAGAATAAGTATAGATGAAACATCAAAGATGAAGTTGATACTGAAATGAAATGACTGGAAAGTCTCATGAGCTTTGGACAAGCAATAAAATGTTCCCTTCTGGATTGGATCCATCTCTGCTATCAAAATCGGATTGCTTCACCAGACAAATAAATCCTTGTAGAATGAATCAGTTGTGTTTGTGAGGGCTCAGCTGTCTAATGCTAAAAAAAACTTCTGCAGCCTCATCAGTGCATGTCTAAGTGTATATGAACAGGTGAGCTCTCGTTTCCACTTTAACAAGCTCAAGTCTGTGCAAATCGAATGTTCATAGATGACAAAGTGACATGACAGAACTTTACAGCAGAACTTGAGCGCGGCTGGATCTCTCAGCAGTCGTTCTGTCGTTGTCTCTGCGGTGGGATTCTCAGCACGGATGCTGATCCAGGCAGTTGCTGGAAGCCGTCTCTAAGGAGTCCCCCATCATTTAATCTCACCGCAGAGACGGAGGCAAACCAGCCACAGAAACATAAGCAGATGCCAAGATTTATTAAATATAGAGGAGTTTTGTATAGACACCGCTCTAGTGAACTGGATATATTAGTCTCTAGCATGTTACTTGTTTACTTACTCTGTTGAAGCACACAAATACTTACAGAATTCAGACAAACTGCAATGTTCCTCAAGTCCCAAAAGGCTTATAGAAATGAAGGTCTGAAGTTTCAATTGATTGTTTTAGTGTTACATAATGTTACATACAAAACTGAACATGATGAGTTGCATGCTCATGTTTTGTCTGGATGTTCAAAACATCATGTAATCAATATTGTATATAATCTGTCTTATGGAAGCACTGTATAATTAGGGTCTAAAGGTGCTTTTTGTATTGACATAGCAGGCAATCTTGTTGTTTAAAACAGATGAACGGAGTTCAACATACTTTTTTTTTTTTTTTTAAGTTGCATGGCTGAGACAAATAGCAAGATGCAACACGACAGCAAAAGACTAATGTCTGCATGTCTAAAAATTATTTATACCAGTGCTTCTCAAGCAGGGGTCCGGGGCCCACTGGGGGCCCCAACAAACATCCAAAGGGGCCGCAAGATTTATCTTTAAAACACTAACTCAAGTAAAATGCAAAAATAAATCAAATTAAATCAGATTTGTGCAACGCAAAACGCACAGCTTTTTGACAGAGATATATTCAACTTATAAACAGGTGAATATCTATAGCCTTTTATTGCAAAAACTGTCCTCACAAAGCAAAGATATTGACAAATATATGACTTAGAGGCAATGCACAACAACGGGAAAACAGCAGGTGATTGAACACTGACAATAATTTTCTTGGAACGCATTATTGAAGGCTGTAGTGGTGGTCGAAGAGAATGAATCTAGAGACGATACTTTATTGTGCAGGCAATACTGGTAAACTTAAGCATGGCACAGCCACACAGGTTTTACAAAAAACATTAAAAATATGAAGATGACCTCACTAATTGACTAGATGGTTGTTAGATGACTAGTTGACCATCCCTCCCACCCATAACTAAATAGGATTTCTATCCTAACCAGATGTGACGAGCAACAGGGCATTTTGTCAGTGGCCTGGTGTCAGTTTTTATGCTGATGCTCCAGGTAGCTCCGCCCACAGTGAAATCTCATTGGTCTAAAATCAGGTTCTGCATAACTGTACATTAAGCATCAGATACAGTATGTTCTATTTGGCTCTGATTTTGTGACGTCCGGATAAATTGAATGTTGCATCAAACCTGTTATAAAGCATGAATGTCATTGAGACCAGTAAAAAAAACTGGTGTAATGTTTTTTTTTGGTTGCAATTTACTTCAGCATCTCAGAAGAATTGCTGAATTGATTGTTTCCTGGTTAGGACACACTGTTAGATGGGCTGCTGGACAAGTTATGTTTCAACAACATCTGTGTATTCACAGCAAACATAAGCAAGGTCTCACAGGAAGCAATGAAAAGCTTAATTTGTTTTTGTAATATCTTGAGTTATGAGAGCTGTTATTCACTTGTATCCTCATTGGCTCATAGCGGAATCTGTAGGGAGAGCGAGTACATGATTATAATCATCAATATGCTCTAGTCCTGTTTTGTTTTTTTCGCAGCCACAGATGGCCAAAGCTTTGAGTTCAATAATGCAATATTCAAAGAGTCAATTTTAACATTATAGAGCTGCAATAAATTAAAAAAACAAAGCTGAAGGTGTTTACTTCGAAACAGTGCCGGTTGAATTTCGAAAGATTGCTGGTGATTTTCGTTATTATCAGTAAGCATCATGAGGTTATGAAATGCAAATGTTTTTGTGTGTTGTGTGTATTTGCTGTGTTGTTGCCTGTTGTCAAAGCCTTTCTGGATTAAGTGTTTGAAATACAGGAATATACACTACCATTCAAAAGTTTGTGCAGTAAAGACAAAAATAATACTTTTTTTCTTTTTTTCAGCAAGGATGCATACATTTTTTTAGTGACAGTAAAGACATTTTCAGAAATTGATAATAGATTTAAAATCTTACCAACCCCCAAACTTTTGAATGGATTTCAAAAGATTCTCGCCTCTACCATTCTCGAGATTCTCGATTAATATTATATATACATTTCAGTGTTTGATTTTAAGGACATATTTGTTTGCTTTGTACAATTCTGGTACTGTTTTAGTTTGCCACTGACAATCGAAACCAGTTTTCCTGAAGCAAAATCACTGCTTTTCAGAAAGTCTGCACACACCACATGTCTATATGAGTGTGAAACCTGATATTGAAACAATCAAGTCTTTTTTCACCTCACAGCAGGACACGTTCACCTTGAGAATGAGAGCCCAGCGTTTCCAGTTCAACCACAGCTGAAATGGCACGACACAAGTTAGTCCTTCAGGTTTTCAAGTCCTTCCCTCTTTTGTAAAGCTCCTTTGCAAAACTGTATTTTAAAGTGCATTATATAAGGCATGCACATGTATTGACTTTTACTAGCTGACTAGATGTCCAAATAAGTATCTGAGGCATTTACAGCCGGCTGGAGAGTTTGTCTAACACGGTTGAGATGACGCTGAGAAATAAGGCTGCGTTGCATTGTCATGAATACACATCCTGATTTTGCTGAGTTATTATTTTGTTGATCCTGGAACAACATTCATGTCTAAAAATGTATTGCTAACCCTATTCCTACCCCTAGTTATCCCTAAAATCAGAGGGAAATGATGGGTCAATAACACTGATGTAGAAGCACCTAAACCTGGTTGTAAGCCTAAACTTGACATAAACTGTAAACTTGTCCCTCAAATATGATTGGTTTATAGGAATGTTGTTCCAAGAACATGTTGCTCTCTCTCTGCATCATGAACAGTGCAAAAACATTCACTTACAGTTTTTGTCTGTCTTTGGGCAGAATATGATTAGTTTTTCAGGGTTATTCAGAAGAAGTTTGGCTTGAATGTGGAGCATCAGCTGTGTGGATTGTTTATAATGTGCCAAATGTTTTTACACACTTTGCACTAACATCGCTTATAAACTGGAGACTGCTTTTAGAACCGACTTTAGAAAGGTTCTAGAATTTGTCTTCTACTTCTTCATGGTTGCAATTTTTTCCTGCTATTTAAGTTTTTTTGAACGCCGATTTTCCATTGTGAGGAAAAACACAGAAAGACTCTCATACTCACCATAGAATGTTGGCATTAATGTCCTTGAATTGTCAGAGAGTTGCCAAGGTCGATGATCAGCATTGAAATTGCCTGGCTTGGTGCATTTTAATTGCTCAAAAATGTCTCTGCTCCCTGGCACTGACCAGAACCGAGCTATTTGCATTTCGAGGGGTTGCTGTTTACTTCACCACCTCAGGCGAATCACCAGAACTGAGCCCAAATGCAGAAAGAAAGCACAATTATTGTGTTCTTTACTCTGAATGAACCTTAGAATATTCCCACTGACTTGAGGCCTTCGTCAATGGGCTTGAGTTTTAATAATATTGCATCCTGAAGGCAGAGAGCAAATCGGTGCATAATTTTCATCATTTGAGAACTTTATTTGGGTCATTCCGTTTCTGCAGTACATTTTGAACTTTTTTTGAAAATGAATAGGCTTTTGTTGAAATTCAAGGTAGTATTTGTGTAAATCGTCCACCAGACTTTCAGACCAGTCAAAGAAATAATGTAAATGATAGTATAGGCAAGGCAAGTGTATTTATATAGCACATTTCATACACAGTTGTAATTCAAAGTGCTTTACAGAAAAAAAAATATATATATATATATTTTAAATCCCATGTTTGCTTAATTGTGATACTGTAGTGAATGAAATCAAAATATAATATTATTTCCATCTTTAAAAATTGCAAGTTTATTATTTTATCCAATATGATGAGGACCTAAAAATGTGCTGCCTGACCCATTTACATTATATTGTAGTGCTTGTAGTTGTCACAGCATGATGAAAATGAATTTATGTAATGGGGTGGAGGGTGGTGGATGCTTTAGAAAAAGGACAGATGAGGCTTGAGGCAACAAAAATCTCATTCTCCCTCCCTTTAGGAAAAATGAGAGGCAAGCGTAAACAGCAGGGTTGACGTTTCATACCAGAAATTCATTATACACAATCAGGATGGTAGTTAAATGACTGCCAATAAATGAGTTTCCACTTCAAGCTTTAGTATTCCATTTTAGTATATAATGCTGTAGTATTGTATGATATTGCAATTATGACACTGCATTTTTCAAACAAAACTGGTTGTGCAGGATCTGTCAATGACGTTCTTGATATGTTACATAGACAGTGAAACAATTCAGATTTCTTAAAATGTGTCAGTTTTGTGAATTCAAAAGAAAAAGAAAGTTCTAAATGCTCATGAAAGCTAATTTGATTGAACTAATGTGTTTAATTTAAAGCAGAACTCTGCAACTCTAGCGAACTCTAGTCACTTCTTCGCTGATTTTCCCTTTTGTTGTCGCATGTTTTCCCCACGAGCTCCCCCTACAGCTGTGGTGGCCGTATATTTCACAACACGGTCGTAAAAAACTCACTTGCGGCGGCCTCCTCCCCCTCTCTACCGCTGCTCATGTGCGTTTGTTTTGATCGGAGCAAGCCAACTGTATCGTGTGGAGCTATGTCTACCGAGGTGGGTAATCTGGTAATATCATGCATCATGCATGCGTGTGTGTTTATGTCGAATTGCCGTAAAGCAATTCGTGTTTCATGTTTCGTTTTCGTTCTCGTTCTCATTCTCGTTCTAGTTCTCGCTTCTCACGAGACTTCCAATTTCTATCTTGCCGAGACGGTAGTCCCCAAGTTGCAAGGTTGGTTTTCCGCCTGGGAACGCTGGGGGGAGCAGGGAAAGTCACCAATATCACCAGAACAGGTTGTTTAACCATCCAAATGATTTCTAGACAGTTTTATTAAGTTAAAAAAGTTACCAAGTTCTGCTTTAAAGGACAAGTTCGGTATTTTACACTTAAAGCCCTGTTTTCAGCCCTGTTTGATGAAATAGAACGGTTAAGATTGAAATTTACATTTACATTTACATTTAGTTATTTAGCAGATGCTTTTATCCAAAGCGACTTACAAATTAGGACTAAATTAAGCGAGTCATCATGAAGAGGCAAAAACAACAACAACGCAAGAAGTGCTCAAAATACGAAGTTCAGGCATTATTCAGAGTAGCATAAGCATGATAAGTGAGGTTTTAAAGGGAAAGGTTTATTTTTTTATTTTTTTTTATTTTTTTATTAAGTTAGGTGCTCACGGAAGAGATGGGTTTTCAGCTGTTTTCTGAATGTTGTCAGGGATTCTGCATTCCGGATGAGGGTGGGGAGAGTGTTCCACCAGCATGGAACTGTGAATGAGAATGTTCTGGAAAGTGATTTTGTGGCTTTCTGTGATGGAACCACGAGACGTCGCTCGTTGATTGATCGTTGGCGTCTGGTAGGGATGTAGGCTCGTAGGAGTGAGTGAAAGTAGGAGGGAGCTGAATGGAATGGGAAATTTGGACACATGCTGCTGGCCGAGAATTTTCGGTTTCTGTGGTAGCACCCCCCCACCTCAACAATGGTTGCATAGGTGCACTAGAACAATCCTTCCTAAAACGCATTAAACTTCCGTTTACAAAGACGTGAAACTCACCGAGTGGTCAGGGGTGTTCACTGATATGCTCACACAAAAATCGCTGCAAAAGATGCTTTCCAACAGGTTTTATCGTAGTTTTTGTCCAACTCCATTGACTTGTATTGGATGTGCTGTGAGGTACGGTATTACTCCGCCGCCGGAAACGG
>NC_140215.1:4660000-4697500 GCF_951802725.1 Rutilus rutilus
AGTGTTCAAGTGCACATATTGAAAACGACCATCATCTGAACAATAATGAGTCCACTGCGGTGAAAGAGGCATCGTAATGAAAGGAGTTACTCTAACTCTAAAGGTGGTTAAACAGTGTGAAAGACGTGTTAAAGGGATAGTTAACCCAAAAAAATCCACATTCTGTCATCATTTACTCACTCTCATGTCGTTCCGAACCTGTGACTTTCACAAAAGGAGGCAATTTTAATAATATGCTGAGAAAAGCTCATGAGAACCAATGACATTTAAAACCGGCTACGACGCATCTAAAGCTGCTATTTTTGATTTGAGAGAAACAACTGGAGGTCTGGAGGTCTGGTCTGTTTATCACACATAGAAAACTAGCATAAGACGTTCATTGCACACAAGTCGTATATGGATTACCGTTTTTGGAGTTCAGCATTTACATGCACTTTCATTATACAGAAAATATTTCAAAATGTAACCTTTTATATTCCACAGATGAAATAAAGTCATGCAGGTTTGGAATGACATGACGGTAAAATAAGCAACCGTTCAAAAGATTGGGGTCGGTAAGATTTGTTAATGTTTTTGCAAGTCGATGATCAAACATTATGTGATCAAACATACAGTAAAAAAAAAAAAAAAAAAAACTTGAATATGAAATATTATAACCATTTAAAATAACTGTTTTTTTTATTTTAATACATTTTAATGTAATTTATTCATGTGATGGGAAAGTTGAATTCTGAATGTCACAAATATGTTCAAATATGCTGATTTGCTGCTCAAAAAAAACAAACATTTATTTTTATTATCAATGTTGAAAACCGAAATCAATATTTCTGTGGAAACCGTGATAAATCTTTTTTTTAATGATTTTTTGATAATTAGAATGTTCAAAAGAACAGTGTTTATTCGTATTATATTAGTTTATTGTAGCATTATAAATGTCGTTATTGTCACTTTTGAACAGTCCTAAATAAAAAAGTTAGTATTACTTACTTTTGAGTCTTGCTGACCCAAACATTTGAATGGTCGTGTAAATGAGAACAGAACTTCAAATATTGGGTTGAAATATACCTTTAAAGACACAAGGGTTGCTCTTTATTCTTAATTTTTGCACTTATTACAGTGTACATACCTGGGTAAGATAAGGTAACTCTACATGGGTTAAGGTTAGGTTTAGGGATAGGTTCAAGGTTAGTACCTAGTTATTACCCTGTTATTGTAATAACTATAATAAGTACATGTAGGGAACAGGAATGATAAATAAAGTGCTACCGACACAAGAATATTAACACGTATATATTTCCAATTACACTGTTTAGCTGTGTATATTAAATATGCCCAGAACAGATTAATCTGAGAGTATCCAGCTCTATTTCCTGCTGATTTCAGCCAGGCTCGTTGATGGCGAACGTGTGAGCTAGTAAATCATTTCTCCACACACACAGCAGCAGTCCGAGTGTGTTGTGTCCATAGCCTCAGAGCCGTGTGGTGAGTGAAGAGACTCTCAGACACCAGACAACAGCTGCACCATCTGCTGTGGGTATAATGACTACCTGTGACGGACGACACAGCCAGAGAGAGGCAGATGGAGCATAACTGGACCTGGGAAAGGAGAAGAGAGGGACAAGGGAGATACAGAATGAGTACAAGAAGAGAGGATTAGTCCATCTCATTATCTGAATGTGAGATGATGCGGCTCAGAGGAATAGTTTATGCTTTAAACAAGCATTAAGTCAAATTGACCCTTTTGACCTGATGCACATTCCTGGTCATGTTTCACATTCCAATTTTGTTTGTTTTCATAATCTTATCCAAATGTAATAACTTGCTCTGCCTCTGAATACTTTTTGGCTGATATCACAAATTAGATTGAAAAAACCTCTATAAGTTAGGTTTAATAAACTGTATGGTCTTCAGGCAACTGAAGTCATTCATGAAAGCAACAAATTGATCAGATATTACATTTTAGATGATGTTTTTCTAGTACCTAATTTAAAGTTTTGGAGGCTATTTTTATGGAGGGCCACACTACTCAAAATTAAATCATTAAATAAATAATTTAATAAGAATTAAATTTTTAGTGAAACATTAAAAATATTAAATTAATGATTAAATCACCAGACAAATTACTTCCATTTGTTTGCGCTCATTTTTAGCACTATTTTTGGATTGCGTCAGTCAACCTCTCAAACTCGAGTTCTTTGGTCTTCCTAAAAAAATATATAAAATGAGACGAGCTCATGCTTAAATCAAAAAGCAATCCAAAAATAATGCAAAGAAATTAGTGCAAACAAATGCTAAATAAAAGATAAAGGTACATTTATTAAATCGTTTGGTGGTTTAATAATTAATTAAATGATTTGTATGTTTTATTAACAGTTTCATTATGCATTTAAAATATTTATTCGAATATTTCAATGTTTAATTTTGAAGCTGGCCCTCCATAATTTTGCCTTTGTCTGTTGCCTTTGAAATCACAGGGGTCTCTTTCTTCTTCTTCTCATTTTTTAAAAGGGATATGTCAAATCAATAATGTGTTAGTATCCGTGTAATGAGCAGGATAATACAGTCACCCGGGCATTATCAACACATAAACAGAAAGACACAGACTGTGTGTGGCTTGGAGCCTAAAGCGTCAGTCTACATGTTCACAGACACAGAGCAGACGTCACAACTGTCTAGTGCACACACAGATGATGAAGCACGTCTCGTTGAAAAACACACTGATACTGCTGATACCACACACAGGCCCAGATGCTGATATTTACTAACAATCTTCAGTCGTGGCTTCTAGAGTGTTACGACACCTTAATCACATCTTACGGTACGAGACCAGCTGAAGAAGAATCATGGCGGACTTGTGCCGTTTGTGCTCTGTTGATTTATTCTGTACGTTTTACATTAAAACACTTTTTTTTTTTTATACATATTTGATCACAAATGTGACCCTGGATCACAAAACCAGTCATTTGTCGCACGGGTATATTTGTGGCAATAGCCATTGTATGGGTCAAAATTATCGATTTTTCTTTTATGCCAAAAATCATTAGGATATTAAGTAAAGATCATGTTCCATGAAGATATTTAGTAAATTTCCTACTGTAAATATATAAAACATTTATTTCTGTGAGTGAATGCAGCACAATCGCGAACATTTAAAGGAGATTTTCCAACGCTATCTCACGACAAATTCGTACGAATTGGACGAGTGTGGGAAAATTGGCTAATTCGTACGAATTCGTACGACCTCATTCGTACGAATTTGTACGATTTGTCTAATATCACGTGATAGGTAGGTTTAGGGGCGGGGTCAGGGGTAGGTCATTCGTAAGAATTCATACGAATTGGCAATTCGTACAATATGTACGATATAGCAAAAAACTTACTAATTCGTACGAGTGAGGTCGTATGAATTAGTACGAATTAGCCACCTCGTAGAATTCGTACGAATTTGCCGTGAGATCAGGCTGGATTTTCTCAATGTTTCGCTTTTTTTAGCACCCTCAGATTCCAGATTTTCAATAGTTGTATCTCGACCAAATATTTTCATATCCTTACAAGCCATACATCAATGGAAAGCTTATTTATTCAGCTTTCATATGATGTATAAATAAAAAAAATGGACCCATGTGACTGGTTTTGTAGTCCAGGGTCACACATATTATACACAAGGCTTGACATTAACTTATTTTGCTCACCAGCCACACACTGGCTATTGGTTTTCCAAAGTTACTAGCCACTCAACATTTTCACAGGCCACAATTTTGACATCGATACCATGGTGGGAAAACTGCAATATAGATATTTTTAGTATTATCTCAGAATTTGACAGCAGGAATATTAGGCTGCTGTCACTTTAAGACCTGACGCACGGATCCATTACACTGTTACACATGCGTTTTCTTTCTCAACTGTTTACATTCTCTTAAAACATAACTCATAACTGACTGTGTTCACATGAATACTCGCCAAGACCATCATTTTGACATTATTTTGTGCGTATTTAAGCAGCGAAAAAGAACTCAGAGAGGCGGCGTTATTCGGACGCACTTTGGTTGTGAGCACAAAATCTGCAGGAATGTGTAAAAACAATCCCACACCGAAATTCAAGCCCTGTAACACCAACAATATTCATCCGGAGCAAATGAAACGAGTGAGTGAGGAGAGGCGGGTTTGTGTGTAACTCGCTGTCGGAGAGATGAGAGAGAAAGAGAGGGCAGCTGGTATACTGTATGTTCTACAGAAAATGAGTATGGGAAGCTCTTCAGATATTCGACATGTATCGGAAAAGCGACATGTTTGACAACATTACATTGTACTTAGCTCATTATTTCAGATGCCTTTTTAAAAGAACACAATTGAAAAATGTATAAATTCAACCCACCAAAACACGCCACTGCAGAAATCCACCCGGACGCCGACTATAGGTGTTCTGTGGATGTGTGATAACATACAACATTAGTGCCTTCTGAGATACTTCCTGAAATGGTTGAGAGAGAAAAGACTTGACCTTTAGGGCTTTAGTCATCTGTTTGACTGGAGCAGCTTGTGTAAATGAGCGTGTGAGATGTCCCTCGAGGGTCCATGTCCGTCCTCGGCCTGGAGAGTTCAGTACGTCTTGACACAGGCCAGCACACTCGTCTTTACTTCGAGTTCCACTCGCAGATCTCACCGCCGCAATGTGGGAGAATATGCAGTCGAGCCAATCCTGACCAACAGATTTATCAGTCCAGACCGAGGAAATGAAGCAATATTCCTGAGCCTGGAATGCATTCTCTTTCAAAGAATCGTGTTTACTTGACATTTGGAATCTGATTTCGTCTCTGACATTTCCAGGGAGATGATGAGGATGTGCTCACTGTAGGGATGCATTATTCAGAAGAGACGGCCGTGGTCATGCATTATTGCATCACACTTCTATCATGATATTTTGAGCGGATTTTCGTTTGTTGCTCATGAGAAGTCATTTCAGTCCCCGACGCGACCTCTTCGGAACAATGGCTGCCGGTGGGAATTGTACCGGTTCTGGTGCATTAAGGAAAGACTGAAGCTGTTCCGCTCGCTCATGGGACTTTAATCGATCAGAAACGCACCATCATTGATATGTGGGTTGATTTTGGTTGTTCCTGGAATGTAAAGAGAAAAATATGTAAGTACAGTACCAGTCAAAAGTTTGGAAACACTACTATTTTTAATGCTTTTGAAAGAAGTCTATTATGCTCATCAAGCCTGCAGTAAAAAAAAAAAAAAAAAAAAAAAAAAACTGTAATATTATGAAATATTATTACAATTTAAAATAATGGTTCTCTTTTTTAATATACTTTAAAATGTAATTTATTTTTGTGATGCAAAGCTGAATTTTCATCAGCAAGTACTCCAGTCTTTGGTGTCTTATGATCCTTCAGAAATCATTCTAATATGATGATTTGATACTCAGTTATTATCAATGATGGAAACAGTTGTGCTGTTTAATATATATTTTTTGGAATACTTTTTTCAGGATTCATTGATGAGTAAAACGTTAACAGCATTTATTCATAAAAACAGCATTTATTCATAAAAACAGCATTTATTCAAAATAAAAACATGTCTAACAATATAAATCGTTACCATCACCTTTTATCAATTTAACGCATCCTTGTTGAATTAAAGTACTAATTTCTTAAAAAAAAAAAATAGTTATTGTTCCCAAACTTTTGAACGGTAGTGTATTTTGTTACAAAAGATTTCTATTCTAAATAAATACAGTTCTTTTTAACTTTTTATTCATCAAATAATCCTGAAAAAAGTATCTCAGGTTATAAAAAAATATTAAGCAGCACAACTGTTTCCAACATTGATCATAAATCAGCATATTAGAATGATTTCTGAAGGATCATAAGACACCAAAGACTGGAGTACTTGCTGATGAAAATTCAGCTTTGCATCACAAAAATAAATTACATTTTAAAGTATATTAAAAAAGAGAATCATTATTTTAAATTGTAATAATATTTCATAATATTACAGTTTTTTTTTTTTTTTTTTTTTTTTTAACTGCAGGCTTGATGAGCATAAGAGACTTCTTTCAAAATTAAAAATAGTAGTGTTTCCAAACTTTTGACTGGTACTGTAAATCTTTGTTTATTTGTTGTAGTTTTTTCACTACCAGTCAAATTTTGGGAATAATTAAGATTTTTAAAGGTTTTTGAAAGTTTTTTTATGCTCACTAATGCTGCATTATTCCTGTGATCAAAGCTGAATTTTCAGCATCATTACTTCAGTCTTCAGTGTCACATGATCCTTCAGAAATCATTCTAATATGATGATTTGATGCTCAAGAAACATTTCTGTTATATGATCAATGTTGAAAACAGTTGTGCGGCGTAATATTTTTGTGGAAACCATGATACATTATTTCAGGATTATTTGACAAATAGAAAGTTCAAAATAACAGCATTGAAATACAAATCTTTGGTAACATTATAAATCTCTTTACTGACATTTTTGAGCAATTTAACGCATCTTTGCAGAAAGTATAATTTATTTTTATTTTTTTTTATTAGGAATGTTTTACATAACTAATGTCTTCCTAGGCATGTTTATGTGATTTCAAACACTGATTAAAATATATATTTGGCAACAACTATATTAGCTTATAGGTCATATACAAAGGGTGGGTATTATCTCAACCACATTGTAAAAAAAAAAAAAAATGTTTTTTGTAAATAAGTTTTTTTGCGTACGTTTTACAAGAAAATACTATTTCAGTATTTCTACGTCAAAAGTTTAATTCATTGTATTTCTTTGTAATTATTTGTGGAATTTACTAGCAATTTCTGAAAAAGAAAAAAACATCAGCGTAGTTAGGTTGATACCTCCGTACTCCAGAAGTCACTGAATCCGTCTAGCTTAGAGACCTGGGGTGCGTTTCCCGAAAGCATCGTTGGCCAACTATGGTCGCAAGTTCCGTCGTTACCAATAGAGTTCAATGGACATTGCGATGAACTTGCGACCATAGTTGGCCAACGATGCTTTCGGGAAACGCACCCCTGGGTGACAATTTATGAAAAAGCTGAAGGCAAAATTAAATTTTTCCGTGTCAGATCATTCAAATGAATGGCCTGGTTGTTGGCCCAACAGGTCTGGGTCTCAGGGTTAGGTTTTGCTCTGCCTCTGGGTCTTGTTTTAGACAATCTTGACTGGAAGTGTCAAAGCTGCACGTCAGTTTCTCCTCAGACTGTCAGCTGTGAACGGCAGGACATTCTTCAGCAGCAGTGAAATATTCATTTCCCAGTGTTTCACCTGAAATCCATTGGCATATAAAAATAACTTAGCATGGGTTATTAAAAAATAGCTAATCAATTTCACAAATAATGATGCAACTGTAGCCTATAACTAGAACTAAAGATGATTTGCATTAGATGGAGAGAGACCTGTCATGAAAAGCTGGTCATCATCATGTCAGAAATGATTTAAACACCATGTTTTATGTGTTGACATATTTTCATAGTGAAAGTTTGTGTTGACATTTTGAAGCGCTTAGTCTGTAGGGTTTGGATTACATCATGTTTATTTGTTTATTTATTTACTTACTTATTTTAGTCAATGGACTAGTTGACATCACATTATTTATTTATATTTATTTATATTTATTTATTCATTAAAGTCAGTTGACTTTAGTTAGTCACATTATTTATTTATTTATTTTATAGTAGACTTTAGTTTAAATATTTCTTATTTATATATTTATTTATTGTATTAGTCTGTAGGCTAATATTTGATGACATCACGTTTATTTATTTATTTTAGTCAATAGACTAGTTGACATCATATTATTTATTTATTCATTAAAGTCATTAAAATTCATTAAAGTTTAGTTGACATCACAATATTGATATTGGTCAGTTAAAGTCAGAGGCTTTAGTTAATGTCACATTATTTATTTATTATTATTAGATTTTAGTTGTCATCACATAGTTTATTTATATTTATGTATTTATTATTTAATTAAAGCTATATGCTTAAGTTAATGTAATTTTATATATTTATTTATTTATTTATTTAATAGTCAGTATAGGCAATAGGCAATAGTTGATGTCACAGATTTGAGTTATGATTTGCTATTTGTTATTAGTCATTCCAGAAAATATTTGATTGCGCAAAATTTTTTGCTACATGAATGCAAGACGAGTCATCAATATTTTTAGCCTAAAAAGTACAATTAAATATAAAATGAATAAAATACAGTTAAATACAGTATATGAAGTGTTGTATAAATATATTAATGTATTAATAACATGTAAAATATCTAATAAAAAAATAATAATTCACAGCAATTAATTAATACTGGTAAATAAAACCCTGACCAGAATGTCACAATATATAGAAATGTTGCATCTGTTCACTACACACTGCACAACGCATGGCCGTTTCCAGTGTGAGTGTTGTTGATTCACACAGGAGCAGTTTAGTTTGTAAGCGCCGCTTGCATCCAGTATAGAGTTAGTCTCACAGCACGACTGCACTTCCATCAACCTGTAAATCATTGCAGTTCTGTGAATAGACCACAGAGGTGGACGATCAATAAGCACATTCCTCCACACTTGCCCTCTCATGTCTCCGACTG
Source organism: Rutilus rutilus (assembly GCF_951802725.1). Classification (NCBI taxonomy): domain Eukaryota; kingdom Metazoa; phylum Chordata; class Actinopteri; order Cypriniformes; family Leuciscidae; genus Rutilus; species Rutilus rutilus. The sequence goes on from NC_140215.1 coordinate 4,668,603, forward strand.
ATGTCCATGAGTGAGCCAGTGTCTGTTTGACCACTGCAATTACATCTGAGACCAAACCAACCCGACCCATTAAGAAACAGTCTCCACACGGCTCACGCCTCTTAAGAACGGATGACGCTCATTTTCCACAACATCTGCACACTCCGTCCCCTCATATATCTGGTTCTCTCCGTTTGAGATGCGATTGTTTGTCTTGGAGAGTCATCTGCATTCTGCAGCGACGCTGTGTAAGTATATATATTCCTATCACAGCATGTCTCAGACATTGGCCCAATCAATTCCTGTCATGCTTCATTCTCCCCAGAGCTTTGACTTATTAAAATACTTAGATGGAGTTTTGTAGCTTTGTTGTGTCACGTACCATTTTGTGTATTTTTATTTTTTAACTGCTGGGAAAGGAATCGCTCTCACCTTGGTTGACTTCCACTGGTGATCTGGACTCCCGAAGAGAAAACCTCTAAAGAGACTGTGTGAGACCTCTCGCCCGTACTTTGAGAAGACGCAGTCTCCTTATTTGAAATTGATCTATTCCTTTATTGTAGGAATTGCAATTATGATGACAAATCTCAGGCCTAGCTGTAAGGAAAGCGGAAGACGGGCCTCGAGTGAGCTAATGTATATAAAGAGGATTCAGTCTGTAATCAATCTACAAATAACACCTGTGATATTGGATATGAATGCAGCTGTGTTTTCATTTGCAAAAGGTTGGCTCTCCTTGTTGTTCATTAAAACTGGCTTACGCGGCATTAAGGCGCCCCAGATAGAGCGGCAACATTGATTTATTGTAATCTGCCTTTGTGCATAAGCGTTTTTGATTTCCTTTGTTTAAATTGTTGCGACTACATCCCGACGGATAAGACGCCTCTTATCTTCAGATCACCGAAATCTCTCTCTCGCTTTGCTTGCTCATGCCTTTACCACTGAAGTGAGTGATAAATTAAAAAGCAGGGGTAAGATGTTCTTTCTTTCTTTTCTTTTTTTTTTTTTTTGTAGCAGGTGCATGCTGACTTATCTGCAGAGAAGTGTTTGTTTTTTCTGTTGACTTGAAATTAATATGCCATTTTCAGCGTACATAAAGCTCATATACTATCAGCCTTTCAGAATCCTGTGCAATCTTAGGGGAAAAAATGTCATAATGCAGCATTCTTCTCAAACTATTGCAAGGTGTGTGTGTGTGTGTGTGTGTGCGTGTGTACATCCCAGCTATATCTGCAATCATGATGGCTTGCAATCAACCAGGCTGCATTTAGTCATTGTTGTTCAACTTTTTTAAGTTTACTTTAGTTTTACTCCTTTGCATATTTTATAAAAAGCTTGATATGATTCACCATATGCAGTGTTTGCTTATTTGCATTTTGAGACAGAGGAAGAGTGGCACACTTAATTGGACAATAACCTGCAACTGAATGTTTTGGGAAGCTCCATCTGTCAGTATTGTGTTTTAATTAGAGACGGTGTGAGTTTGATTTGTGACTCAGATTTTCAAGTTGCTTTTCAGCATGTTTGTGTCAGCATGTACACTTTACCTTGCAAATAATATAATAATAATAATAAATGATACACTAAATTCTTGAGTTTGATAGATTATCCTTAGTAAGTGTCAAATCTGCGGTGCGGTGTATAATATACAGTGTGTGTTCACCGGGACGAAGGTGAACCCCGATTCCCGATCCTGTTCATATTTAAGGTAAGAGGTTCATTTAAGTATCATAGAGAGACTGTCTCCTTGTGTATTGGGTTTTGGATTGCATTTATGTTTTCATGTCTTTTGTTTTGTAGTTTTCATAGTCATGTGATTCCCTTATCCCGTCATGTGATCATGTCATGTGCTTCCCTATGTGTAATGTTTATGATTGGTTCTTGTTTCATCGGTTCTGTTTTCTCATTGGTTCATTGTCTGATTGTTCACAGCTCTTTCTTGTTAGTCATTAGTCTTTGTGGGTAAATAGTTTATGAGTTTATGTCCAGGCTCAAGTTTAGTTCAAGTCTTTGTTTGTTTTTGTATTTGTTTATAAAAGACATGAAAACATAAACGTGAACCAAAACCCAAAACGAAACTTGAAAGATACTATCAGAGTTTTAATTCATATTTTGAATTTAGTTTTTATTTGTATTTTTTTATTCATATTTTTATTTATAGGTTTTCATTTTATTTTTAAAGTTTTATTATTTAGTTGTGTTTTTTACATTTTTTAATAGTTCATTGTAATATATCCATATGATTTTTATTCATTTTTATTTCAGGTTTGGTTATTTTAGTACATCAAGTTAACTAAATTAAAATGAGAAATGTTGGCAACTAACTGAAATAAGTTTAATTTGTTTCAGTTAATGTTTTTTTTATTCGATTTTCTTCTCTAGTTTCTTTCATTGAGCTATACTGCATGTATTCCTGTATCTCATGGTACTACCGCCAAGGTCATTGGTTTATTTGCATGAACAGATCAAATGTACATCTTAAATGCAGTTGCTTTTGATAAAAGTGTCTTCCATACACATAAATGTAAATGTCATGGCTGCAGTACTTACCCTTTGTCTTGTGGTATGAGCTCTTAAAAATTGGAAGGAACTCTTCAGTAATAAATGTATAGAATGTATAGAAATTGTGAAATATTAGAGGCCAATTAATTATTAGCACTGTAGCAGAATTGTGTGCTTTTTAAGATGGCAGCACTGCCGCTTGTAGGCAAAAACTCATTAGCAAGTAGTGTTTGTTAATGTTATACATTATATATTTATATATGAATATATTTATAATAAATGCATATATATATATATATATATATATATATATGTGTGTGTGTTAATATGAGTAGATTAATATATTCATTATTAATATTATTATAATTATTTAGTGTATCATTGATTATACATCAGTATTTTATGCAGAACAAGGGTTACCATTTAGACAAATATTATTTAATTCATATAAACATGTTATTTTTTAATAATAATATGAATAGATTAATATATTCATATTCATATATTTATATTCAATGTAAGAACTGACCATTAAAAATCTGTCCACCAATAGTTGGAATAGCCTTATGTGGGAACTCATCCTCTTCTATCAAAACATTTTTGTTTAAGCATTACTGGCATCTTTTGCAGCATATTTGTAAGACACGTCTCATAACATTTCATAAACATACTACAACTCACTCGGGTAAAAATGACATTTATTTTGCCTGTAGATCCAGCAGCAGTAAACAGCACTGAAGGAAACACTGATCTATTGTCTGGAAGCCAATTTCAGAGGCTTTCAGGTGCTCTCTGTCCACAGCACTTTAATGGTTCTGGATCAGCCCTCGCCATATAGGCTGAAAGTGGCTGGAACTCACTGAAGTTATGTGTTGTTATGTGTTGTAAGTTAGGTGTCAAGCAACGAAGTACAAATACTTTGTTACCTTACTTAAGTAGAAATTTTTGGTATCTATACTTTACTGGAGTAATTATTTTTCTGCCGACTTTTTACTTTTACTGCTTACATTTTCACGAAATGATCTGTACTTTCTACTCCTTACATGTTAAAAATAGCCTCGTTACTCCTATTTCATTTCGGCTTGTTTTCATTCCGGCTTGTCGTCGTAAAAAAAAAAAACTAAAAAACAATCCAGATAAATCGCGCCATCCGGAGAGAGTGAATTTGATTGTGGTTGGATGAGAAGTATAAACATATACCATTCCGACACCCTATTGGTTTGTACGTGATTGCACGTTTGTACCTGCATATGACACAAATCCTATGAAGTTTGACTTTTTGCACCATTACAATACTAGGCAACTAGTCATCATATCTTCCGCTCCATGAAACATATGGTAATACTCAGTAGTACACATGGTTCTTTAACCCTCTGGGGTCGGCAAACGCGCCGGCGCGCTTTGCTTGATTTTTTTTTTTCCACATAGCAGCAAAATAGACTTAAAATACTCCATCATTTATGTTAAATGTCTACTTTTTTATGTGTCCACTTACGAGCGAAACAAAACATTGAGCAAATCATATAGCATGAGCTATATATTTTTATAATCATTTAATTGTTTGCTTTTAAATGATCTAATCAAAACTAAAATAAATATTCTCTGTTTATGTCATCTGTATGAAAAGAGAGAGATGTCAGTCGTTCTCATTACAGCTCGTTACCTGCGTTATATCTGGCATATATGCGGCTGAAACAGGTAGCCTAATGCATCCCAAATTTTTCAGCAATAACTTTTTAATATAACATTATAGTCATTATGGCCTTTAGAAAAAAGTTTTTGTTGAGGAGGTGGGGTAGTGCACTATAGGCCCCCACTATAAGCTTTTGTCCTGAATGGCTTTTTTTTTCTTTCTTAAAATACATTTACTTTGATACTTTAAGTAGTTTTGAAACCAGTACTTTTACACTTGAGTAAAAAGCTTGAGTTGATACTTCAACTTCTACAGAAGTCTTTTTAAACCCTAGTATCTATACCTGAGTAATGAATGTGAATGCTTTAGACACCTCTGCACACGACATGCACACTATGCCTACCACGCGTGCTCGTTACGCCATGCTGTACCGACTGCTGCGTTCCCTCGCTCTGCCTTTCCTAGAAGATGACTGTCATTGTTTAAGACGTGTTTAATGATTTATTCACTGCTTGAGCTTGAGCTCACACCTAGCGTGCAGCAGCGATATGTCCTGGAAAGCTCTGTGCATGGCTGAGGCTTCAGGCCTGTTTACCTTCAGTTCAGTTCAGCCCAACGGACGGAAGCTCCTCTCCTGCCTGATTTTAATGTATTCGTTGTCTGTTGTGTATTAGTCCCATGGCGTGGAAGATTGTTTGGGACGACCGCAAGCGTTCACCTAGCAGAACATGGGAGGGTTTGTGTTGAGGTGAACGCTGAAATGCAATGAAAAGAGAGTTATCTGAGTTAATTTGAGGCCAGTCTGTGTTGTTTTAGCACCGAGTTCAGGTTGTGTTTTATCTCTGCATCATTTGATCATCTTGAGAAGAATTACTGCTCCCATAAAAATGTGCATAAATGCAGTGTGTTTGAGATTTGTGAAGAAGACAGTGGAGCTGGAAAAAGAAATTGAATGATTCCGACTTATTTGAACTTTTATGGGATTGATATTTTCCACAGGTTCTGATGCAAAATGTTATAATGGAAAACATTGATAGGTAGCGTTTTTCGCTGTCGAATTGTCCTACCTACTGTTTCAATGGGAGGTAGCTAAATCGAACAAGGTAGGACAAATCAGAACAGAACACGGGAAACAAGAGCGTAAACAAACAACGGTTGTATTAGCCTAACGCTATTTTCCAGTACTCACCTGAAGCATCTCTCATCTCTCTTTTGTTTCGCCATGTTTGAAAGATGTGTAAAGAAGAGCTTCTGTGCTCCTATTGGTCAACGGCACAGATGTGACAGAACCCGTCGTGGGGGACCGAAAAAAATACGTCCTTTCTGTCGGGACGTCGTGAAGCGTCAAAGTCGCGGTGTAGGTTAATTACACGTTCTACCAGAAAGACTCGGGAGAATAGATATTGTAACAATCATGCATTTATTAGTGACCCAGCAAGCAATATATATGCGATAAAGTATTTGGCGTAGGCCCCGTCCGTAACTCGCAATCCGAGGGTACGGATTCAGCATTTCCTGCCTGAAGATGAAGGCAGGGGCGCAGCCGACCCCCCGTGAGGTATTGGAAGGGACCGCCCTGGTGGTGGTGGGGAGGTTGGAGGGGACGGGACCATCCTGCGGTGGTAGAGAAGATGGAGGGAATAAGCCATCTTGTTGGTGGAGGGAAGAAACCATCTTGGTGGTGGTGGTGGGGTGGATGGTGGTGAGTGAAAGCGTTCAGCATCTGCGAACTCAGACAAGTGTAAGTACAGGTCCTTTATACTTCTAGTATTAGAACATGATTGGATAGATGAGAAGGTAATAAGTGACGCAACAATTGAGTCTTCCCGGCTAAAGCTTTCATTTTCACACATTTGGACTTTATGGCCTTCCATAGATTCTTGCGTCCCAATGTCCATTGTCACAGCTACTCTCTACGTCAAACGGATCGTACCAAAATCGGGCTGATATTGTGTAGTCTGAACCTGGGATAAAAACTGACCGTATTCATTCTGTAATCGGAGTATCCAGTTTCTCGCTTGAAGATTCACTATAGCGGTGTTGCAGTGCTGTTGAGTAAGTAGAGCAGAAAGCTTTCTGAGCCGGTTCTGAAATAATTTTTGCTCTTGCCTTCTTCAGCCCATGCGGAACACCGTAAAGTAATGAATGCATAAGTGAGAACCATTAATGGAATGATCCGCCATTTGGTCCCGAAAAAAAAAGAAAAAAAGAAAACTGTTCTGAATTTTAAATGAGCATGGATAGCACTCTGTTAAACTGGATTACGGGGGTACGTTTTTACACTGAAATAAAGTAATGAAACTCTTTTGATTGCATAATTGCACTCTATGTAACGTCATTTTCCATCATGAAAACTTTTCTGCCATTTTGAATTGTCACTTTTTCAAACTCCTGAACCAGAAATTGAACCAGATAATCTACAGTCCATGCCGACAAAAAGTTATGGAATTCAAGTTGATTAGTCAAACCATTCTCGGATAACGCGCAAACAAATTTGACGAATTCCACCCCTTTTGTGTGTTCAGAAAAAGATGAGGCCATTCCGCTGTTTGCAATAACAAACCCGTTATTGCAGGTTTGCCTCCATGCTTTAGGCACCGTTTTGCATCATGCTGCTCCATTTTGCTTCACAATTTTCACTTCTCTTCATGTACAATCCAATATGTACACCCACACAGAGCTCTGCATGTGATTTGGGGCTCATCTCAGAAGTCCTGATGTTTGTGCTGTGATTTGGACTTTATTCTTAAAATTGTAGTAGTCGGACTGTCTGTCATTGCGGTCGTGACAATGAATCTTTAAAGTCTTTGTCAGGACGGTTTTACGACAGTACATTTGTGATTTATTCCTATAGCTACATACACTATTGATTCTTTTCCATTGATGAATTGCTTATTAAAAAAGATTGTACTGACCTCAAACCTTTGAACGGTACTGTGTATGTACAAATGATTAAGTACTTATGGCAGCCAGTGGAAACAAACTCAATAAAATCACCCAACAATAAAGAGCATCAGTCGCTTCGCATCAGTTTGTTTCCTCCATATAGTGAGTCTGCTGTGAAGAGACTCAGATGGTCCAGCTTACCCTCATCTGATCTGCTCAGGAATGAGGTGGGTTGCCAGGTGCTCAAAAGTAATTGGTGCTGTGTGACAAAATCCATAGGTAAACATATGGTCCTATTTGTGTTTGAATTCTCCTGCGTACCTGACTAATTTATATCTTCAGCAATTGGTTGGATTTCATCTTTGCAAGAAATCATTAGTATACTAAAGGCAATGCACTCCACCTATATCGAAATAATACATTTTGTTAGATTATGCTTAAAAAACACTGCTCGGCCAAAGAAGTTTGGATTTAAATAAGCGAATGGTTAAGAGTAAAAAATTGGATCATTATTGCAGTGATTATTATGTTTCTAGCATGATATACTGTATGTTTTGCAACAGTTCTTCTAACCCTAATTGATGGAGTGTGTAGCTTTTCATTCCTAAAACAACCGTGTAGGAAAACACATCATGGCCATATTCCAGGATGACAATGTCAAGATTCATCAGGCTCAGATTGTGAAAGAATAGTTGAAGAAGAATCATTTTCACACATGAATCGGCTCCTCTGAGTCCAGAGCTTAAATTCATTGAAAGTCTTTGGGATGTGCTGGAGGAGACTTTACAGAGTGCTGGACTCTTGCTTTGTCAATACAAGATCTTAACCAAAAGTTGATGCACTTGATGAAAATAAATGTTGTGATACACACTCCATCAATTAAGGTTAGAAGAACTGTTGCCAAACATATAACATGCTAGAAAATTAATAATCACTGCAATAATGATCCAATCATAGACTCTAAAGCATTTGCCTATTTAAATCTGACTCTCAGTGTGGAAAAAAAAACGTAATTTTATATCTTAATATCTTATGTGATTTTGCTTTTCAGCTAATCTTTTCAGGATGTTTAGAGATTTATACTAGATACCGATTACTACTATATACACTGTATATTTACAATAATAAAAAAAGATTGTGTATAAAATCATAGTGCTGCTTAAAAAATAAGATTCATGAAATAATCTGACAAAGGCATGTGTTAAAAGCATGTTAATGTTAATTAGGAAGCTCGGAAAATGAACACTGCCTCCATAACAAATGTATCCACTGTATGGAATAATGTAACATTAATGCACATTTTATGAGCTTATTTGGCTTCCCCGCTTTGCTGCAATCTATCAAAACTTTTCATTCAGCTTAATGTAGCTGCACTCATTTAATCGTCTGATTGATTTTTTTTCTCTCTCTTGCCTGGTGCTCACAAAGCCCAATTTAGTTCAATCCCCGAAGCTTGAATATGTTAATGATGAGCGTGTGCTAATGTCTCTGTGTCAATCAGACTGTTGCACATAAAAGCACATGTTGTTGGCCTTTGTTTTAGGTAAGATTGCTGATGCCGTTTTATTTTATCTTGGCACATTGCTGGGCTCGTTTGCATTCTGAAGGGCACCGGGTCCTGAGATGCTCCTCCGGGCTGCAAGAATGAATGGAAAACTATGTATTGCACTCAAATGCTGAAAGATAATGGCACACTAGGGCACTGCTGTATCGATCTGTTGGTAGTAGCATTTCATATGTCCTCGTGGGGGGATGTGGGGGGTGGAACACATTCCTTTGGTTTCACAGACAAGTCTTGAATCTAGTCCCAGACTAAACTGCATGTTTGAGCTGTTATAACTGACAGCAACTTGCACTGACATCTTAAAATATGTCAGTGTCATTGTTTTGTCTCTAGATGCACACCAGTAAGGTTTTTTTTCTTTTCTTTTTTTCTAAGGCATGTTTATAAAAGCTACTTACATGTCCTAATTGAACTAAGGCCTAATCCTGGCTTAATCTAAACCCTGTCTGTGAAACCAGGCCATTTTGTTTCAACATTTGTACGTGAGTAGTTTATGCATCATATATCAGTATGATATTCCCATATTTGCCTGCTAATAATTAAAATTAGTTTAGACGTCTACTTTAAACTGTGTCAGGTTGTCACAAGTTTAAATGTTGTTTCAACCTACTGGTAACCCTCATAGAAAACATGTTTTACATTTTGTGCATTAACTTATAAATGTAATTCATTTATTAGGGGATCCATTGGTGTTCTTCTTCTTCTTATTCATTTCTTCTGTACTTGAGTCTATGGCAGTCCATTGAACCGCTTGCAGGAAAGTTGTGAAATTTGGCACACAGAGAGAGGACAGTCTCGACATTAACCACAGCGATTTTGAAGTCTCTATCTCAATCCCTCTAGCGCCACCACCTGTCTAAAGCTGCACTTACGTTCATGCGATTCGATTGCACCCTACGACGTAATTTTCCGTCATGAAAATCTTTGCTCAGATTTCCACGAAAATTAACCCAGATCATCTACAGACCATGCTGACAAAAAGTTATGGAATTCAAGTTGATTAGTCAAACCATTCCTGAATAACACGTGTACAAATGCACGCCAAAAATGAACTAGAGGCAATATCTCCGCATCTTAAATGAACTAGAGATGAAATGGACATAAAGGTGGAGATGAGGTGGTGGAGGAACAAATGGTGCAGGAGTGAGATATGAGCAGCCGTTTACATGTGTGATTGGCAAGATTAACTCCATTTAAAATCCTTATCCAGTAATGACAAGAAAATGAATTTGTGAAAAATGCAATGGAAGTTTATTAGTCAAAAAGTGGGGGAGGAATTACATTTTTTAAATTCATGCTTTGGTCCTCTGTTTGTTCATCAATAACAGGGGAGTTTGTGCTGAACAGATGTATTTGAGCAGGAAATATTTTGAAAGGCAAATTTGAATATAATAAGATATGACTGTGAGCCAGTGCTCAAGGCTGCCGCCCGTGTTGACTGCTCTCGACGTGCTTTAGAAAAATTGCTGTTTTGATTCAGATGAGGCATGATGTGTGTTTTACATAGAGATAGAAAGAGGAAGCCAAATCAAGGTTGTGATCTCCGTTCTCTGGTTTTAATAGAAATACAATCTAAAATGATTCATGCTCAGGATCTGTGAAGCTGAGAAGAGGTAAAGGCACAGGAGAAGATTACTACAGTTAGGAACCCATTTGCTGATCTGCTTGGAAATCTTCCTGAAATAAAGATAACCGTTTGAGCCGCGAGGGCAGATCAGACGTTGAGACACACACATGAGCTCGAACATTCAGCTAATTCTGTTTGATTGCTTGAAATAAAAAAAGTACTGTAAGCCTCAAAACACTACTTATTGCTTGCAGTGAAATCTGAGCAAAAGGTTATGCTAATGTTAAAAGCAGCTCTCTAATGTGTCGCATTTTAGAGTGAAACAGGATACACTATAAAAAGTGTATATATATATATATATATATATATATATATATATTTAGACAAAACTCCAACCATCAAGTAAGTATTCTGAGATTTTATTAAGTTAATATATTTAATTATTATTGTGATATTTACAAAGCCACTGAATTATTTTCAATGTATTCAACAGGGTATTTGTGAAAAGTGGGTGTTACCAGAATGAGTCAGGTGATTGGATAGATTTTCATAAATGATGAATTTTCTTTTTTAAAGGAACCTGAATTCTTTAATTCAGTAAGGACACATTCAATTGCTCAAACGTGACAGTAAAGACATTTATGTTTCAAAAGATTTCTATTTCAAATAAATGAACTTTTCACAACTGTTTTCTACATTGATAATAGTAAGAAATGTTCAGCATATTAGAATGATTTCTAAAGGATCATGCGACACCGAAGACTGGAGGAATGACGCTGAAAATTCAGCTTTGCCATCACAGGAAAAAAAACAAAACAATTTAATATATATTAACATAGAAATGCATATTTCACAATATCTCAGTTTTTATTTTCAATAAATGCAGCTTTGGTGAACAAAAGAGACTTCTTTCAGAAACATTTAAACATCTCACTGACCACAAGCTTTTGAATGGTATTGTATTAAGAGAATGAACACAGTCAATTTTGATTTCAGTTGTTGGTTCTGTCACTCATTTATTGACTTGACAATTTAAAATGTGTGATTTCTCTGTTACGCATGACAGATCCTGCACTTCACGAGAAAAAAAGCCTCATGTCATCAGAAATTTTACAGCACATAGAGAGGGTGACTTTTATGACTTTGAGATGAAGTGCGTTCTGCTCCTGGTTCAGACAGGTCGGGTTCTGCCTGAGAAGTAATGTCACCCATTACCAATAATGACTACCGTGGGAAGGGCTGGTGACATGCTTCACTCCTACACAGTTCTTGCATTTTTTCAGTCTTTGGCCAGGTTTCCTAACATTACAAAATCACGCTCTCGAGATCTTAAGATCAAGTAGCGTACGTTATTTTGTGATGGAGCCAGCACTTGTTTCCCAAAAGCAGCATGTGGATGGCCTGTTAACAGCTGAAGTGCATCAGTATGGGAGCTGTCAGGCCCACAGAAGGCCAAACGTTTGCCAAATATCTTCAATATTTTCTCTCTAACATGAACATACTGCCAGATGGGAAAATCTTTTCTGCACGCTGAAAGTTAAAACATTTAGCTCCTACTGAATATAGTTTGCATAATGAATAAATGTTCGGTAAAACATGTTTTTTAGAAATCTTAAATCAAATTAAATTTAGAAATAATAAACTTCACATGAATTTTTACACAATTATTTGTTTATATTTGATTATTTGTTGCAAAGGAAAAAAGCCTGAAATCTATACAACAGTTTTATTTGAGTATCATTGAGATACTATTATAGTTTTTATTCATATTTTGAATTAGGTTTTATTTTTATATTTTTCTAATTGTTTTATCCATATAGATTTTATTCATTTTCATTTCAGGTTTAGTTATTTTAGTACATCAAGTGAAACTAAATTAATATGAGAAATGTTGGCAACTAGCTGAAAAAAAAAAAAAAACATTTTTATGGTTCAATTAACTTTAATAACCCTGATCCACAACCCTTCAATAATGATTAACTCTTTCCCCGCCATTGATGGAAATTTACGGCTTTCCGTGTTTCTAATATTATACGCATCTTCTGAAATAGTACTGAATCTCCGGATCAAAACACAGGCGAAGAATATGCAGAAACGAGCAATATCATATGTAATCATATGCATATGTAAAATAATGCGATCATCAACATTAAACAGCATATGAATCAAAACTGCCTAATGTTACTGAATGAAACGTCGACCCGGGACGAGCTATAGGACTGTGAAGCTTTGGGGATGTTCTCGATCTTCTCCATCTGTGTTTTGATCATCGTTCTGAATCCGATCAGGACGTAGTCTTTGACAAAAACTCAATTTTCTCAGCTTTTTGTTCAAAATGTTGCTTTTTTATGAAACTTGCCCACATTCAAGTGTCAAGAATGCATGAAGATAAAATAAGATAAAATATATATATTTTTTTGTTTAAAACAGAGTTTTGATACATTGCATATTCAGATATTCATACAACAAAATTTGCAGGGGGGCCATGACACTTTTGTGTACAATAATCAAAATGCATTAATATCATCTATTTAGAGTCTTCAAATAAACTGAAAGCAAGTGGAAAGATGCATTAAAGTTGCATGTGTGAGTGGTCCAATTCTTAGATGCCGGCAGGGTTCGAATTACAAAGTGGCTTTCGGGGGAGCCCTATTTTCCGATCCTCCCTGACTGACTTTAACGCTTTTGGTGCATGTTCGGGCATTTAAAACAATAGGTTTACAGTAAACAGTACAGAACGTACTTGGTTACTTACGTAACCTTGGTTACCTTAGACTAGAGATAAGGGAACGAGTACTGCGTTGCCTTGCCGTGCTATTTCTCTCACGTCAGGTGTTTTCGCTTCAGTCGATTAGATCTGTCATATGGCGAGTTTTCTCTGTATTTATACTCTTCTATTTGGCGCGCAGAGTCTGGCAGGGTGCCAAGCGCTCCTATTGGATCGCGCGCTTCTGCTTTCTCGCCATTGGTTTGTGCAGTTGCCTCAGCACAGCCTATCAGCGCGCTCGCGCGAGCTCTGATGCTCTCGCTTGTGCTGCTGCAATGCGTTTTAAAATAAAGGCTTCAATATTCTCGAGAAAAGGAGTTTTCCCTTGTAAAGAATGTACAAGAAATGTACAGAAAATCAAAATCTATATGCGACACAAAAAATGGACAGTGTTTTAGAGCTCCCCCTAAATGTCTCAAAGTAGGCTTTCAGGGGAGCCCAGGTCCTTTTCAGGGGAGCCGAGCTCCCCTTAGCTCCCCCGTAATTCGAACCCTGGATGCCGGTGCTTTTGGGAAACGTGTCTTTGAGATTAATAACTACTTACATGCCACTAATATTGTAGACTTGGGAAAACAGTTAATTTCCCTCTTTCTTCCTTTCACATTTAATTGTGGTTTTGACGGTAGAAAGAGCTCTGAGCTTATTGATGTGCTTTAAACTTCTCTGAGATGTACATTAAGTCTGGGCATCACACTGCGCTGTGTCAGCCTTTTGCCTTTATCTCCTTCAATTTGCATCTGTGCGATTCCAGAAAAAAAAATGTTTGTCTGAGTTGTCAACCAGTAATCATTCAATTATGCGTTATCGTTTGAAAACACAAAGTCTGGCGTCACGCATAGAGGTCTTATCAAGGCCAGCTTTAATTAGAAATCTGGTGGGAAAGGGACACCCTCAAGAGAGGAGAAGACATCCTTTTCTGAGACCTTCATGCATCATTAAATGGCAGCCGGGATAAACGGAGCCTTTCAAATGGAAAGGAGACGAGCATCCGAGCCAAATGGGAAAACACAGCGCAAACACAGTGTATGTGTTTGTGTGCGTGTTTGACGCTCCGTTCTGGTTTTATGGATTATTTAATAATCTCTCACTGTATGCTTTTCTTAATAAGTGTTTTTCTGTGCATCTTCAAACGTAACATCCTGAGGGGCCGTTCACGCGGGATGCAGTCATGCTTTCTGTCTGCGCTAATTGTTGGTTTGTGTAAACATGCACTAGATGGACGTCATTGGCGAGTCCTTCCTCTTATGCAGTACAGTTTTATGTCCCCTACATATACAGAATGTCTTAATAAAGTCGTGATTTGATGGATTAGTTACTGTGAATAAGGGGTCAGCCGCGGCGCTACCATTATTTTAGGTCCGGGCCCACCCGTTTTGACCCAGGCCTGTAGTGAGTGATTTTCATTCTAGCAGTTCATCCAATAAGCAGCCCGAGGAAAGCTTCTCAGCCAATCAGCGGCTTCTACCCCACGTGTGGACTCTTAAGCCTGCCCACAGGCTGCATCGTCACCATCAAGTGATCCAATGAAATGAAGGACGTTGGCGCGCAAGCTTTTCAAGCAAGCTCAATGAGACAGACACAGACGGTAGCCATTAGCTAATATGAAACGCAAAGCAAAGCAGCTTGTTTTCATTTAAACTCAGCAAGAAATGCATCGGTATGCTTGCACCAGAACTCTTGTATTCAGTAACTTATATTGTGCATTTATATTTTGAATTTGAATTATATAAATTAATTACAGTGATCGATTTTTACTTTTGAGCCCCGGCGCCTGCCTCTGAGGAACTATCTGCACGTCCCTGGCAGTTGGTTTGCAAAATATCTTCATTGTTTTGTCAGATATCTTGATTTCGTCTTGAAGATATGCAGAGAAGTGTGTGTGTGTGTGTGTGTGTGTGTGTGTGTTGTTGTCGCTGCTGTTAATAAACTAAAAATAATAGGCCTATAATTTTATTAAACAATAAATTAAATTAAATTGTAATTGTATTAAAAAAAAGCAACAAATAAAAATTCCTGTTTAAGTTTTTTTTTTTTTTTTTTTTTTTTTTACCGATGCTTAATTAATTACGCATTAAATTCAGGTAGGCTACTAAGTCGCTGTCCTCAGTGCCGCAGAAAAGCATTGTATTTTAACTGGCCCATCCAGTTTTCTGGAGGCCCACCTACAATCAAAATCCTGGCGCCGCTGGTGATAGGGGTAAATCATTTCACTTCTTTGGTTTGATTGGATGTTCATTTTTGTCATGTCTCTGGTTGCTGCACTGACTTCTAACCAGTGTTTGGGGTAACGCACTACAAAAAAACGAGTTATGTAATCAGATTACTTTTTCAAGTAACTAGTTAAAGGTGCTGTAGGACATCTGGGAAAATGCTAACGTCCCACCCATAGACAGTATATAAACTGGACACAGCGACCCCATAAGTTTCAACGGAGAAAAGTGAAGTCAATTAGAAGCACTCACTTCCTGATGGCTGAGCGTACTGCGCAGACTCAAACTGAGCTTGATGACGTAGATGTGACGTGAGCAACCCGTCTGTCTTCTACTAGCTGTGCCAAGAGAAATCTGAATCATTCCCTTCCGAAACTTGCAGAGACGGAGAGTGTGAGTAGGAGGTGTCCATGAGCTAGGAGCAGGAGCAACTTTTTCTAAGTATTGTGATTAATTACTTTGTCATTTTGCCTCCACGTCCCCCCGATTGCGCGCGAGCTTCTCCTCCTGTCCATACGGTAATCTCTCTACTGTGCGACAGAGAGTCGCGTGGTTATGACGCAATCGTTAGCCTATTTTTACAAAAACTGCTTCTACGGGGCCATAACGTAAGATACAAGGTAATGGAGCCTTTTAAACATTTTCGTGTTTCTTTAGAAATAAATAATGGACAAATGGAGTCTTTAAACGCCTCAGATGTAAAGTTATTCGCTGTCAAAGTGACGCCAAAATGAATGGGAGTCAATGGGATGCTAACAGCAGGTGATGGTCTGCTAATCAATGGCGGCGCCCGGGGAAGCTTCAAAATAATATGAAACCCTGCCCCCCTGGTCCCACCCTCCCTGCAAACCGTCCAAAGCCACGCCTCCTGAAAGCATGAACGCGCACAGCCCAGAAGACCGGAGACAACGTCACTGCAATACATCACGTGTCCACTCCATGGGGTGGAGTGGCACAATGGATAAGACACATGCCTTTGGTGTGAGAGACCCGGGTTCGAATCCACTGTGAGACACCAATGTGTCCCTGAGCAAGACACTTAACCCCTAGTTGCTCCAGAGGCGTGCGACCTCTGACATATATAGCAATTGTAAGTCGCTTTGGATAAAAGCGTCAGCTAAATGAATAAATGTAATGTAAATGTCATTCACCGGTGAGAAAACGTTATAGTACGGTTAGTAACACTACAATACCAAACGTAAACAAATTCTTAAAAACAGAATTAGATGCAGCAAGTTTTTGGTTTGTTTAGCTAGCAACAGTTGTCAGTGTGTAATAATATTTTTTGCATGACAGGGTTTCCACGATGAGAGTCTGCTTGGCTCCGATGAAGATATGTAGATCGTAGATTGTTTTCCAGTGCCACTTTGTGTGAACAGCCTGCGCAGTTGTGTGCAAACACATGCTATAGGACCGTTCGGACCGAACGCAGCGATTGAAAGAACATTTTATGGTCCTACGCCTTCCACAGACGACGTAAATTTATAAAAATACATCATTTAGACCGCTTAACAGAGTGATTGAACCAGAGACTTTCAACCAGCATAACAAAACATGTTTCTGCAGAGAATCACCTATACGGCAGCTTTAAGTAATGCATTACTTTTAAATGTACAACAAAATATCGGGAGTTACTTTTTCAAACAAGTAATGCAAGTTACTTTGTTTTCCCAGTTATAACTAGGGCTGTCGCGGTGAAGGATTTTCCCTTGCGGTAATTTTGAGTGGTTCAATAGCGCGATATGCGGTTTTACCGCATTTATTAATTTATTTTGATTTATTTATATTTATTTGTTGCTATAAGTGTCACGATGTGGTCAGCATGCACAAAAACGAGTACATTTTCAGTAACCAATAAACCGAAACTAAACAGCGTCTCTCCGCATTGAAAGCCTGTCACTCAGCGCGCAGTTGTTACGGCAACGGACTGTCTTTGAGTGAGTCATTAAACCATTCATTTAACAACACGTTCAAAAACGCTGATTGATTCATTAAAAGATAGTAATGAAACAAGGTAAATTATTTTTAACTTTGAGCTCCACTTTTCAAGGCTCAGCTGACCAGCAATGCGTCGCATGGGTAACGCTGAAGCTTCACTTAATAGAGACAAATGGCATTGATTCAATGCGTGACTCACTAAGTTTTGTTTCCCGCGACCGCGAGCTCCTCGTGCTGTGGATGCAGACCAGCGCTGCCTGTCGCTGATGCCATTCATGGTAAATAAATACCCTTTATTTTAAACGTTAAAAGGATGACAGGACAAATATTTAACTTTCCTGGGACCAGTGGCGCCTCCAGGATTTTTTTCATAGGGTGGCCGAAAGGGGCCAGCAAAAATGTTAGGGTGGCACAATACCAGGGGTTAATTTGAGCCGGAACACGTTCCGTCACCTCCGACATTGGATCCGGAACCTTTTTTATTGGATCCATCATCCGGCACCTCCCGTGTCACTAAAATTAAATGCCTAAATGAAAAAAAATAAAATTACTTTTTGTGTAGTGTTCAATATTTGTGACGTGCGCGCTTGTTGTACGAGTCGAGATTGCTGTATAGCCTCGATCGTTTCACTCAGAGGAAAAATGTAAAAAAGACAGGAAAGTTTGCTTAACTTTTTCAAATACGCTGGACAGTCAGATCCGAAACAAGCAAAAATCGTTTCCGCTGATCAAAAAGGAGACCACGCGGTGGACACAGCCTAGTATCGACATAATATCTCGTTATTTCGAAAAAATAAGGGGACATTCTAATCTGCATTAAGCCACATGGTTTTATATGGGAGGAAAATGCTTAACGTGTAAATGCGTTCATATTATGGGCTCATCTGTTGAATAACAACATCGAGGGGAAGCTCGATTTTTTGTACATAGCATAGCCTATTTGTTAGAATTTTAGTATCATAATGATTAATAAATGCACGCGTAATTATCCGTGAACTTGATTTGAACAAATACCTTTCAACTTGTGCAAAATTCAGAATTAAATGAATGTGCAGAAATTTGTACAAATAGAGGGTATGTAGGCCTACTATAATGTTGTAGCCATTAAAAAACGCATTTAGTTTCATATTTGTTAAAATATTGTAATGTTATTTTTTTTTTCATTTATGTTGATTTATGAAAAGTGAACAGAACAACACAAGCGAGTAAGGATGTGCAATATGAGACATGGAGCGGGTCAGACATGATTTTGACCGTTGAAGTTGAAGTTGTTTTGTAGAAAAGCCTTTCTTTAAAGTGAATTTCGTTTTGTATAAATTGTATCTTAATTTTAATCAATTTTTCATCAACCAATTGCCTGTATTTAATGAATAGGCTACGAAACAAATATAACGGAGGCGCCTGCGCGCTCACTTGCATTGTTGCATTGTACGTGAACTAGCACATCCTAACTTAACGAAACTCGGTGTATGCCTCACACAGACATGACAAATAAATCAAATACACAAAGCTTGAAATGTCTTTAAACGAAATAATTCAAAACGAAAAAAGAAAAAGGCTACTCTCTGATTATGTAATCCATTAGGCTTATTTATGTGCATTTCTCTCTATAGGCGCGTTCACACAGAGATGCCGATCGTCAACTTAATCTTTGCAGCCGAGTCGACACTTTTAGAGAAAACACTTGTTTATTAATAAAAATCAATACACGCATCACCGGATTTACAGATGCATGCACACATATTATTTCGAAATAACGAGATATTGTGTTGAAATAACATTATTAATAATAATAGCCTACATCTTTTAGAATAGGCCTA
This sequence comes from Rutilus rutilus, assembly GCF_951802725.1. Classification (NCBI taxonomy): domain Eukaryota; kingdom Metazoa; phylum Chordata; class Actinopteri; order Cypriniformes; family Leuciscidae; genus Rutilus; species Rutilus rutilus. Next base: position 4,687,469 of record NC_140215.1, read on the forward strand.
TTTGATTGAATGCTGAATGTTGCGCTTGTTCAATTTAATAAAATTAAAACTTTAATTGTGATCATTAACATAACTGAATATTAATATTTAGTGACCAAGTTTTGCGCAGCTCCCCGTCAATGATCTAGCACCCACTCAGCACATGCGTTAAAAATTCTCTGGCGCTGTCCCTGCATTGAAGCTACGTAGGCAGTGTATTTTTTTTTTTTTTTTTTTTTCGTTACCTCCAACCCCCGTTTTGAGTCGCCGGATCCACCCCCCCCCCCCTCCCCCCTCTGCTGAACACAAAAGAAGATATTTTGAAGAATGTCGGTAACCAAACAGTTGACGTGTCCATTGACTTCCATAGTAGGAAAAAAAAAATACTATGGAAGTCAATGGACACGTCAACTGTTTGGTTACCGACATTCTTCAAAATATCTTCTTTTGTGTTCAGCAGAACAGAGAAACCCATACAGGTTTAGAACAACACGAGGTTGAGTAAGTGATGACACAATTTTCATTTTTGAGTGAACTATCCCTTTAACTGGAAGTAGCCTGTTTATTTGGAGTGCTGGTTCATTTCAACAGAGAATAAAAGTAAACAAGAAAGCATAGATTGTTAACTCATCACTTTATTAAAACAATTGTTACACTGCTGCAAATGTAATGCAATGTAAAAAGTTGAAAGAAAACTAACTAGACATTTTACAGTTAACAAAGAAACTTTTTAGAAGTTATATTGCATATTATTCTTAGTCACATATTTATACTACAATTACTAATTATAAAATAATATTTTAGAAAATGATTTAAGAATATAAAAGCAGAGTAAGAAGATATACTAATTCATATTGAGTTGTGTGCATAGGGTGTAAGAAGGCATAGGTTATGTAAATGCATTTTATATATGCAACAACCTAATATATATAATAAAGCCCTAACAGCCCTAACCATAACAGCACATTAGTTACTTTGTCTATTATCCATTTCCTTTGTCTGTAGTCACAGTTGTCTTTGCCTGTATTTGCTCAAAATCAAAACAGCTTTATTCTCCTGTTTCCATGTCTTCTTGCAAATACATCAACAAAATCTTCCAGGTTAATGGCCCGAGCTCTTTCTGATTCTACACTCAGAATTCCTAAATTACTCAGTCTTTCATCACTCATGGTGCTTCTTAGGTAGGTCTTAGTTCGCTTAAGTACAGAAAAACTACGCTCACAAGCTGCTGTGCTGACAGGCAATGCAAGTGCAATTTTACAGAGTTTAAAAAACTCATTAAACACCTCTTTAAAAGGCTCAATAAACACTGTCATTTCCAGTAGATTTTCTGGTGTTTTTAATCCATTTGTCTTCTTTCTCATAATTAGTCTTTTTATCTGAGGAACTTCATATTTCAGGTCATCTACGCTGCAGTTGTATTTCGAGGCAAACACAGAAATAGCATCTTGATCACAGAATGTTGGGCTGGAAGGGTTTACAGCCTGTATTCCAATCAGCGTGTCACAGTTGTCTTTAGAAAATCTTCTCTTTAATTCACAGAGCAGAACATCAAGGACAGGTATAAATGTGGATGTATGAAAGGTGTCTTTGTCCATTTCCATTTGTCTGTTTACTATTGGAGAGGTAACCCAATGTCCATCTAGTCTGGAGCTGACTTTTACTTCACGCTTTGGAGTTAAAGGTGAAATGTTGCACTGTTGGGCAAGATTCATACAATTGTCCCAGATCTGCTCAAAGTGTGATCTCTCTCTGTAGTCAGTAAAAGTCTCAATAAGAGAACCAACAAGGTCAATGGCAGTGCTAAGGTTAAGTTGTGGGGACTGTAAAACATCAGACAAGTGTTTTGCATCTCCAAAAACTTGAGTGAAGATTACGAGCAGTCCAACAAATTTCAAATCAATTTGAGCTAATATACCACGTGCCTCAACAGCCCTCTCTCCATTGGATTCCTGTGAAATTTCTTCAAGTACTTTGATGATAGCCGGTAGTCTGTCTTTCACAGTTTTACAGGCAAAATATCTACAAGCCCATCGAGTGTCTGATAGTCGTTGCATTTCACGAGGTGGCCCCTCATACATTTGCTTCTGAACATCTAACCACTTTTGGTGGACGTAAGACCCTGATATAAAGACATACATCTTTTGAAGCAGTGAAAAGAAACAATGCGCATCAGGGACTGTTTTAACAGTGTCCACAAGTACAAGATTTAGGCAATGCGCATTGCAGTGCACATAGAATGCCAAAGGAGCTTCCTTTCTAATCCGTGCTTGTACCCCAGAGTTTTTCCCACTCATTACTGAGGCACCATCGTATGCTTGGCCTACTAAATTATGTTTGTAATCAAGGCCATAAAGCTGAAGCTTTTGAATGATTTTGTCTGTTAGAGCCGCAGCATCCAAGTGTTGCGCAGCCTCAAAATGTAGTAAGCTTTCATGTACTGTGCCGCTGTAGTAATATCTTAAGACCATCGACATTTGCTCTTTCTTACTCACGTCTTTTGTTTCATCAACCATTACACTAAAGCATTCACTCTCTTTAACCTCCCTTATTATAGATGAACGGACCATTTCAGCAAGACAATCCAAAATTTCATTTTGTGTCCCGTGACCTGTGTAAGTTGCATTGTGTTGTTTTGACATCTTTCTTTTAACCGTTTCATCATGTTTAGCGATCAATTCCATTATAGCAAGGAAATTACCCTTATTACCATCCGTATCTCTGTGGCCTCGCTGAGCTATATTCTGTGTTGCTGTAAGTAGCAGTACCTCAGCAACTGTCTTTATATATTCACGATTTGCCTTGACCAGTTTATCGTATTCATTACTTAAAGAGTTCAGCAGAGAAGAGCTGGTTGCAGCTGATCTTTTATACTCTGTCCATGCTAGCATTGCATTGATGTGAGATTCTGATTTTGTGTGCGCTGCAAACCCTCCATCTTTGTAAGTGGCCTTTTTCCAGTTTCGAAAACCCTCAACAGATGTAAAGACTGAATCACCAGAATTTGGAAGACAGAAGTGTCTGCACGCGTAGCAGTAAGCAGAGTCCTTACTTTGAGAGTATTCAAGCCATTTGTGAGTCTTAAACCATTCTGCTTTAAAACAGCGTCTTCTATCCCCCTGGGCAGTTCTTGGAAAGAGCTTTAGATGGGGCTGTTTAGGATCCTCATCTCTTGATTTTGATATATCTATAATGGAGCAAAAAGCAGCATTAATAGTGCAATTCGTTAAGTATATGATCATTCATTATATGATTTATTTAATGCTTATGTTAGATACATCTCCCCAGTTTACTTAAAATATTTACAAATGATTTGAACAATTTTAAAGTCTAAATAAAGTAGTGCTTACCAATCTTTTTAAATTCAAGGCACAATTACAATTTCTACTCAAAATGTCATAAAAAGCCAAATGCAAACAAATATCCTTATTTTTACTTGTTTTAATTCATTTGAAAAAAATATAAAATTATTTTAAGACCCCCTTGGACATTTGTTAAGGTCTCCTGAGAAAAGCCTAAACACCTTCAGGAATATTTGCTAAGTGTGCTGTTAGTGAGTGCAGCACAGCAGTCCGTACCTGATGGGTCACAGTCTGTGTGTGCAGTTGTCTCTTCCAGTTGTTGTCTGTCCGTCTCTTGTCTGTCCGTCTCTTCCAGCTGCTGTCTGTTGCATTCTGTACTCTCTTGGACTTGGTCCTCCATCCTAACTGCCTCATCACCTTTCTCAGAATGTACAGACCTTTTGCTGAAGAAGGTGGATATGTTGACTGCCTTCCTCTTCATTTTGATTCATAAACCCTATATTTGTGTGAAAATATCCAGTCAGAGTTTAAATAGCATATTTTCTGTTTCTGTTGTTTAGACATACATTAATAAAATAGTACGTGTCACAATAGTCTAATAAATTAATGGGAAACACTGACTAACTGTTCTACATTTGTAACCTTAGAGCAAATGACAGTGCATTAAATGTTACCCAAATCTGCAATAATTTATAGACAAATTGATGGAGTAATATTAAGGGTTAATTAACCCAAAAATGAAAAATCAGTCATTAAATATTCATCCTCATGTTGTTCCAAACCCTTAAGACCTTCGTTTATCTTTGTAACACAAATTAAGATATTTTTGATGAAATCCGAGAGCTGACCCTCCCATTGACAGCAAGGGTAACATACTACTACGTTCAAGGCCCAGAAAAGTATCAAGATGATCAAAGAAAATAACAGCTTTATTCCACATTTTCGTCTCTTCTGCGTCACTTGTGGAAGCGCGCGTGACGCACGCACCATGACGCAGGCGTGTGGCACCGCCGGGGCTGTTGCTTTCGTGATTTGTTGGCAAGCAGCTTACAGGTGCATTACCGCCGGCGCCACCGACTGGACTGGAGCGTGGACCAGGATATTTGCACACGGTGCCGTCCGACCCAGATAAGGCGTTATGACATTGAACACATGAGCCGTGCCTTGTTTAACTTACACACGGAGAAAAAGACTCTGTTATATGTTCTCCATGCCTATGTATGCTTTGGCAATGCAAAATGTGCTTCTGTCATGCCAATAAAGCTGTTTAAATGTAATTGAAAGACTCACGCTGTATGAAATCTATCGAGTCGGTCAGCGCCACCACCAACACAAGTGACGCAGACAGAGATGAAAATGTGGAATAAAGCTGTTATTTTTGTTTTATTTGCGCAAGTATTCTCGTAGCTTCGTAAAATTACAGTTTAACCACTGATGTCACATAGACTACCTTTTCGATCATCTAGGAACTTTTCTGGGCCTTGAACGTCATACTCTGCTGTCTTAATTTGCATTCTGGAGATGAACGGAGGTCTTACACGTTTAGAAATGACACGAATGTGAGCAATTAATGACAGAATTGTTATATGACATACGAAAACCAAGTTTTACTTACATTAAGTTTCCTCTCCTGCGTTGCTTCTTGCTTGATCCTCCTGAACTTGAACGAACCATCCATGTGCTTCGCGGTATTGCGGCTATGGCGGCTGCACGTGTAAAGTGCGCGAAGTTGCCGCAATGCACGTAAAGAGGGGGAGGGGTTGAGAGCGTATTATACAGCTCATATAATACAAGTTTATTATTTAAATTTTTTAATATAGTGTTTCATTAATAACTATGTTAATTTATAAAATAAAATCACTATACTAAAAACTCCACTCTTTCTGGTTGGGGGGGCCAATGGGGTGGCCAGTGTCATTTTGGGGGTGGCCGTGGCCCCCCCTGGCCCCCCCTTGGAGGCGCCACTGCCTGGGACACGGCAACCTTTTCACGAATATGACTTGACCTCAAAGACAGACGCAGGTAATCGCACGCGCTCAGTCGATCTCTCTCATTCACTGTCTGTTTAGGCTTAAGTGCAACTCCACGAAGCCTCTGTACAAATCACCATGATAAAACCATGATCACCACGTCTTATTATCATTAACTTATTTAACATTCAATACACATGAACAAAACAAGAAGGGTATTGCCTTATGAAAAAAGAAAACACGCGAATATCGCGGTTGCTGCGGTTACTTGAATTCCTCTGCGGTTGGCTTGTCAGAAGCGCGGTACTGCGATATTGCGGTTATCGCGACAGCCCTAGTTATAACAGCTCTCCTGTCCCCATGTGGAGAGAAATCTGGAGTAAAAGGTGCAGAGGAGTTTGTGTGTGAACATGATGCTTATTATAGTTAATATATATGGATACGGATAAATATGTCATTTAGGACAAAATTAATATACTAATCTCACTTTATTAACCAACGTCTTTGCTGCTGACCTTCAATGATCCAATTCAACCATACGAATAAGCAAAACTGCTATTAAACCATTCAAGCATGTTAAGACACAAAAACAGGACTTAAATCTGTACTGGCGCGCGTCTGTGAATCTCCTGTGTGTGTGACAGACACACACACACACGACTTGTGCGCACAGAGAGCCGTTTCAGAGAGCGCGCCGGCCGCATTGAGTTCTCTTTCGTGCTTGAACGGACAAAAACACACACAAGTATGCCAACGCCTGCTTTTTCAAGTATCCTCGTAAACACAGTCTTAAATGAGTTCTAATAAAGTCTGAAATGACAAGAGATGTGAGGACATCGGATACGTGTCACATCCAAAGAACTCTGTAAATCAAAGAACAAACGAGAATAAATCACTCCCTGCTCTTGACTGAACAACTTTTGTAGCTTTAATAAGGATTAATCTATATTAAATAGTGAAGAGTTTTTCAATTTCTGTATATTTCATACCTGTTTGATCAAATATTTGTCTTTGTTGTTTGAGATTAACTGTAAAATGATTACAATAAAAAAAAATTGTGACTTTAATGTTGAGATTAATTACAGAAATATGTGTGAATAAATATTTTTTTAATCAATTAACTCATTACTTTTAAAAGTAACTTTCCCCAGCCCTGCATTTAACATGAAAAACAGGTTATTTATTATTATTAAGATTATTATTATTAATATTTTATTTATTTTTAAATTACAACACAAGCATATTCTTTTTTTTAATTGTTATCTTATTCCGCTGTGCTCTGCTTTTAATATAATAATGTGTCCTACTGTATTGTGTATGTAACGTCCGAAAGACATTATTTACATCTAACCATATTTAGATTAAAGTTTTAATGACCTGTCTCATGAGAGTCATCCTGCACTCGTGCCATTTCGAGGATTTCTATGGAAATGCAGATTTGTAAATTGAAAGTGTCATGTGTTAAAGTAGAAATGTCTTTATTGGTTAGGTGTTTGAGAACCGTGCTTTCAGATCAGTGTGGGACTATAAATCATAGCGTTTTCCTCTGTGATGTATAGAGGACAGTGTAATTGCTCTCTTTACTGAGTAGACTGCAGAGAGCTAACCTCGCGGCTAGAAGAAATGGATGCCACCACTTTGATGAATAGGTGTCTTCGCGTTGTTCCTCTGCAACGGATGTGCCCCCCCACCAAAACATAAATCACCATATACATTGTATCTTATGGTTGTTTTGTGTAATTATTTCACTGGTTTGTAATGTCTCCCTGAGGTTCAAGATATGACTTGTATTTCCCTTTCATGAATATACATGGCTCTGCTGGATGATTTGCAATGCATGCCAAACGGGACAAGGGTGACTGCTTTCGGCAATGCAAGTCAAATTTGAATGAGTTCGGGCCTAGCTTGAATCCTGCCTGTAGAAACTGGAGGGAATGTTGTTTTTCAATATTTCCTCAGGATTTTACCAGTGTTTCAGTGCATTAGCTCTCATTATATTTCAGGTAGGGCAGGTCCTGTGCGAATGCTTATTCTGCTGAAATGTGTTTCGCCATGTTTTTTTTAACGTGGTAAATATATGGGATGTTGGTTGGAGAAGCTGATCTTTCATTAACATACTACGCAGATATTTATCTCACTGCCTGTAGTGCAATTCTTCATTGCAGAATGTTGCTGGTAGTGCGTAGATAACCCATGGAATGTCACAAAAAGGAATAGATTTTAAATTCAACAATCACGCAACAGAGGATTTATTAGTCCAACATAATTACATCTTTAATTTTGACTAATTGTGCCTATTTATTGCCTGTCATTTTTTGTGTCCCCTGAACTGATTAGACATGTTTGTCTAAACCAAGTTAAAACAATACAAGTAATTAACAGCCATCAAAACAGATTATATTTCTGTCATACAGCAGAACTAAATGTTCACACAAAAGTCTCCACATAACTATAAAATATATACTGACATGAAAAATTTGGACAATTACAGCATGCTGGAAGTGTTCTTCCATAGTCATCCATAATGTTAATTTGTTAAATGTAGTGAAATATAATAAAATTACAATTTAGACCTTGTCTGTTAGTTTTTATATCAGAAATTTCACTTTTTGGACTTTTGAAAAGTGCATGTAATTGATAGGAAGCACCGAAATGGAGACATTTGTATTGGCATTTCGGTGCTTGATATATCATTAATTATATTTGCAATACAGAAGCCAATTTCGCCACATAAGGAAATGATATGTTTTGGTAAATCATAATTATGACATGGTTGAAATTATGACAGTAAAAAGTTGAAATGATGACATACTAAATCGAAATGTTGACATAAAGCCATTGGACAGTAGACATTAATTTCAACTTTTTAGCTCATAATTTAGATTTGTTATCTTATAATCATAATTTAATGTCATAATTATGAATTGGTATGTCAATTTTGACTTATTATCTCATAATTTCAGCATTGTATCATAATTATGGCATAAAAAGTCAAAATGATGTCTTAGTATGTCATGACTTATTTAAGTCATAATTTCGACTTTTCATCTCATAATTCCGATTTATGTCTTTTTATGTCACAATTATGATTTACCAAAGCATGATTTTATTTTTCTTATGAGGAATTGAGCAATATCGCGATAGACTTGTAATTATGCAAAATGACAAATTATTGATAAAACAGCTTTAGTCGCAGCTATACACTGTAAAAAAATACTTTTTTTTAAAGTTGTAAATAAAACAAAGAATATTGGAGTACACTTTACAAGAAAATACACTATTTGAGTCTTTCAATTTCACATTTAACTCACTTTGTTACTTGCCATATCTTTGTAATTAATTGTAAAATCTCATTTCTGAGTGAAAATTCTTCTACACCAGCTGACTTACAGTACATCAATGTAAGGGAGATTGAAAATGCTATTATGATTAAAAGGCAATCTGCTGTATATCCCTGCCAATGGGTGTTTGGGCAAAATGAGGAAGGTCATGGAACGAGACCTATAATAAACATTTTGGCATTCAAAGCTGGAAAATACAAACAGCAGCAACAAACAGGCCTTTTGCATTCCAATGTAACATTTTGTGTTGTGGTATATGGGGTGCAAAAGGACAGATCTACCAACAAGTAGCATATAAATGGAACTGAAGGTTTGCTCACATCAGGTAAACATCTTCGTCTGAGTATTTCCTTGCTCTTTTAGGCAATAATCACACTATTGGCGTGCATGAAAACAGTGAGTCATTTGAGAGAGCGGATGCTGCGGAGAATCGTTTTACTATCGTTTAGTGAATTTGGATTGCCGTGTGTTTGGCAGATGTGTCGATACTTGTGTGTGTGACTGACAAGCTCTAAGTACTGTGTGGGATTATGTGAGTCTCTCTGGCTGTCATCCCACTGTTCTGTTGCCATGGTGATCTCCTGTCAATCACACAAATGAGCGCACCTGTTGAATCAATTAGCATTACATAAAGCATTTTTTTCTTTATTTATTTTCCCATCAATGCTCATGATTGTTACATTTGGTGGTTGTGCTCAAGAGAGATTCAGTAACACTGAAAAGGTATTTAAAACAATGGCTCCGTTCCAAAACACGAGCTGCCTACACAGGCTTCATTGGTGTCACAAAGGCTTTGCTGCCTTATAAAATACATTGCTTTTGATAAATTCTCATTAGAGAAGGCATTGCGAATTATAATTAATTCATTATGCGATTGCTGTGTTCACGCCATGTCGTAATTACCGTAGTGTCATAATGACAACACGTAACGTTGTATTCGGAGCTGTTCACATCCTCAAACAGAGAATAATAATAATAATAATAATAATAATTACAGAATTACGCATTTCTATGTCGCCACTATCAACACCGAAATGAATTTGCAGAGGTCAGGTGGTACAAGTACGAGCTCTCAGATAATTCCCATCTTATAAAATGTAAAAAATAAAATCTGATTAAAAAATATTAACATATTAAAGGCAGGATTTTTCTAAAAAAAAAACATTCCAAATTTGTTTAAACTGTCTTTATATACCAATACATAATTAAAATGTAAGTACTCTGAAAAAGAAAATATAAAAATCGAGTGACTGTAGACCTTTTAATCTGCAATAAACACAGCTCATTATTTCCATTCACTCCCACCCCCTCCCTTCTGAGCTCCTTCCAAAGCCACGCCCCCAAAACACATGAACGCGCGACGCCAAACGCTCAGGCTCAGCTGGAAGACGCATTTATTACCTGAGACGAGTGGAGAGGAAGGAGCGCAGTACATACAGT
>NC_140215.1:4702500-4704497 GCF_951802725.1 Rutilus rutilus
TTGTGAAATTATCTCATTCAGGTGTGTGTGTTTGGTGCCGGCAGCTCATCTTATAGGCTGCCTGGAGAATGATGTTATCCTGGGACAAACCCGAAACTTTCATTTAAGGTTAATATGTTGGAGTTTGCTGCACTAGAATGTGGATATGAACACAGGATAAGACCAGTTATATCACTACACTTTCAATATAGATTGTGTGTGTATATGTGTGTGTGTGTGTGTGTGTGTGTGTGTGTGTGTGTGTGTGTGTGTGTGTGTGTGTGTGTGTGTGTGTGTGTGTGTGTGTGTGCACCAAAGTAATGCCATCGTGTTCTTCATATAAAATGGTTTTCATGCCGTTCCTTTGAGGAGAGAGATTTCAGAGTGATTTTAAAGTAATTTCATAGATTGACATTTACTTCCACCCGGTCTTGACTTAATGTGAGTTTAGCAGTGAAGGAATATTTCTTTCATTTCTGCACTGCAGATGGTCACCAATCCTGCCAAAGTACTGTGAAGCCAATGCATTCATATCAGCATAAAAACCATAAAGAAAGTGCTGCGACTTTTGCAGGTTTTTTTTTTTTTTGTAAGATTATTGATGTTATTTAAAGTCAGCATGAAATCAAGACTGACCCTATTTATTTTAATACATGTTACTTAACAATTGTGAATAATTCAGGTGTGCGTGCATGTGTGTGGTTTGGGGTCGGTAATATATATATATATATATATATATATATATATATATATATAAATTTTTTATTTTATTATTTTCAGCAAGGAAGCTTTAAATTGATTCAAAGTGACTATAAAGACATTTATAATGTTCTAAAAGATTACTATTTGTTCTTTTAAACTTTATATTCATCAAAGAATCGAAAAAAAATATATATATATTGTATCATGGTTTCCCCCAAAATATGAAGCAGCACAACCATTTTCAACATTAATAATATTAAGAAATGTTTCAGCAAATTAGCTTATTAGAATGATTTCTGAAGGATCATGCGACACTGAAGACTGGAGGAATGATGCTAAATATTATTTATGGACTGAAGTGATAATTTCCCAGCCATTTTCCATAGAATGGCTCTGCATAAGCAAATGTGCTTCTAAAAAAATCTGCCTTTCATTAAGAAGTCATTAACAAACATTATAATACTTAACAGATCATTAGCTGAAGTACATTTAAATATGATTACGCATCAAAATATATCAATACAAATTTGATGGCAACTCTCCGGACGGATTACATTTTTACATGCAGTTTCAGCTTCTGTGTTATTTTGGTCTCTGAAAGAGGAATGTGAGCCTTTTCTGATGGGATTTTTTTAATGCCTGACAGGTGAAAATCCAGTAGCTTAGAAAGTAATTTGAGCGATCATGCGTGTCCGGAGCACAAAATAATGTTAATTAGACGGCAAAGTTTAATACTCTGTGTTAGGGGTTTGTTAAAATTTTTGATTAACTTATAATAATATTTAAAATATCCCCTTCAGGTGTGTAGTATTCCCAAAGATCAATACTTGAAACATCAGACGCTGGTTTTCCAGATCTGTCTTTTTTTTTCTTGCTCTCGAGGAGCTCTTAATAGTGTCAGGCCGGTCCGTACAGTCGCGCTCACACTCTTCATCACTGCCAGACCTGTTTAAAGCGGACCGGCTCTGTGACGTCTGCCACACGTAGCTTCTCTGCTGTCATTCTGTTTTCTCATCATTGAGCTTCAGAGCTCAGGTTAGTCATGTTAACTAAAACAAAGCATTGCTGAACTGATTGAGAAAGACAGCGTTTGAAACGTGCCCAATGAAAGGCAGATCAGGTCCGACACAGCCGATAGAGTCAGAGAAACTCATAATAGAGTCCAGAGATTATGGAACTGGAGTGATGCTCCAATGGACCGGGGGCTAGTTGTCACACATGGAAGTTGTTGTCAAGTTGAGCAAGTTGTCCTGTGTATGTTTATTGTATTGTTATAGCGACAGGTTTTACATTTAAATGTTGGAATTTTTTTTTTT